>NC_081535.1:2285161-2387391 GCF_030273125.1 Centropristis striata
TCACTATAATTTTAGTTAGTTTTGTGACCACACAATACAGTTTCAGTTAATTATCATTTTTTTGTAACCTTTAACCCTTAAAACAAAGTCTGGAATCTCAAAAAGCCTTTAAAGAAGTGAGGACCGGACGAAATGTCCTCACTTTGCAAAAATGTCCTCACTCTGTAGGTTAAAAACGTGTTCCGGTCCACACTATGTGGGGAGTACAAGAACACACACACACACACACATAACCTCAGATTCCCTCTGTGTTTCTGACTGGAATAACAATTAGTTGTGCTTGTCTGTCAAAACTCCAGTCTGTGTGCATGTTTTACCTCAACATGGACTAATATGTCATGCAGAAAATAAAAAGAGAGGAGAAACATTTGCAACATTGCAAAAAACATGAAGCTTACCAAGTATTTTCTTCTTCTATCTAGGAATAGTATCTTAATTATCTTGTTTTGAGTATAATTTACCTACTGACCATAGCTTTATGTGCTTATTTTAACAACAAATGT
The DNA here is from genome assembly GCF_030273125.1 of Centropristis striata. NCBI lineage: Eukaryota > Metazoa > Chordata > Actinopteri > Perciformes > Serranidae > Centropristis > Centropristis striata. The sequence continues at coordinate 2,285,665 of NC_081535.1, forward strand.
CATTTTTGTTATTTCTGTCTTGTGTGAAGACTTATTTTAAGGATTGTGTGTGTGTCCAGATGTTTACTGTGCGTGTCCAGATGTTTCCTGTGTGTGTCCAGATGTTTCCTGTGTGTGTCCAGATGTTTACTGTGTGTCCAGATGTTTCCTGTGTGTGTCCAGATGTTTACTATGTGTGTCCAGATGTTTACTGTGTGTCCAGATGTTTACTGTGTGTGTCCAGATGTTTACAGAGTGTGTCCAGATGTTTACTGTGTGTCCAGATATTTACTGTGTGTGTCCAGATGTTTACTGTGTGTGTCCAGATGTTTACTGTGCATGTCCAGATGTTTTCTGTGTGTCCAGATGTTTACAGTGTGTCCAGATGTTTATTGTGTGTGTCCAGCTGTTTACAGTGTGTCCAGATGTTTACTGTGTGTGTCCAGATGTTTACTATGTGTGTCCAGATGTTTACTGTGTGTGTCCAGATGTTTACTGTGTGTCCAGATATTTACTGTGTGTCCAGATGTTTACTGAGTGTGTCCAGATGTTTACTGTGCATGTCCAGATGTTTTCTGTGTGTCCAGATGTTTACAGTGTGTCCAGATGTTTATTGTGTGTGTCCAGCTGTTTACAGTGTGTCCAGATGTTTACTGTGTGTGTCCAGATGTTTACTATGTGTGTCCAGATGTTTACTGTGTGTGTCCAGATGTTTACTGTGTGTCCAGATATTTACTGTGTGTCCAGATGTTTACTGAGTGTGTCCAGATATTTACTGTGTGTGTCCAGATGTTTCCTGTGTGTGTCCAGATGTTTACTGTGTGTGTCCAGATATTTACTGTGTGTCCAGATGTTTACTGTGTGTGTCCAGATGTTTCCTGTGTGTGTCCAGATGTTTCCTGTGTGTCCAGATGTTTCCTGTGTGTGTCCATATGTTTACTGTCTGTGTCCAGATGTTTACTGTGTGTGTCCAGATGTTTACTATGTGTGTCCAGATGTTTACTGTGTGTCCAGATGTTTAATGTGTGTGTCCAGATGTTTACTATGTGTGTCCAGATGTTTACTGTGTGTCCAGATGTTTAATGTGTGTGTCCAGATGTTTTTACTGTGTGTCCAGATGTTTACTGTGTGTCCAGATGTTTTTACTGTGTGTGTCCAGATGTTTTTACTGTGTGTCCAGATGCTTACTGTGTGTGTCACGATGTTTCCTGTGTGTGTCCAGATGTTTACTGTGAGTGTCCAGATGTTTCCTGTGTGTGTCCAGATGTTTACTGTGTGTGTCCAGATGTTTACTGTGTGTCCAGATATTTACTGTGTGTCCAGATGTTTACTGTGTGTGTCCAGATGTTTCCTGTGTGTGTCCAGATGTTTACTGTGTGTGTCCAGATATTTACTGTGTGTCCAGATGTTTACTGTGTTTGTCCAGATGTTTACTGAGTGTGTCCAGATGTTTAATGTGTGTGTGACTACCAGTGTTTTTACTGTGTGTGTCCAGATGTTTCCTGTGTGTGTCCAGATGTTTCCTGTGTGTCCAGATGTTTCCTGTGTGTGTCCATATGTTTACTGTATGTGTCCAGATGTTTCCTGTCTGTGTCCAGATGTTTACTGTGTGTGTCCAGATGTTTACTATGTGTGTCCAGATGTTTACTGTGTGTCCAGATGTTTAATGTGTGTGTCCAGATGTTTTTACTGTGTGTCCAGATGTTAACTGTGTGTCCAGATGTTTTTACTGTGTGTGTCCAGATGTTTTTACTGTGTGTCCAGATGCTTACTGTGTGTGTCACGATGTTTCCTGTGTGTGTCCAGATGTTTACTGTGTGTGTGTCCAGATGTTTCCTGTGTGTGTGTCCAGATGTTTCCTGTGAGTGTCCAGATGTTTCCTGTGTGTGTCCAGATGTTTACTGTGTGTATCCAGATGTTTTTACTGTGTGTCCAGATGTTTACTGTGTGTGTCCAGATGTTTCCTGTGTGTGTGTCCAGATGTTTCCTGTGTGTATCCAGATGTTTAATGTGTGTGTCCATATGTTTACTGTGTGTGTGTGTGTGTGTGTGTGTGTGTCTGTGTCCATATGTTTACTGTGTGTGTCCAGATGTTTTTACTGTGTGTGTCCAGATGTTTAATGTGTGTGTCCAGATGTTTACTGTGTGTGTCCAGATGTTTACTGTGTGTGTCCAGATGTTTACTGTGTGTGTCCAGATGTTTTTACTGTGTGTGTCCAGATGTTTACTGCATGTGTCCATATGTTTCCTGTGTGTGTCTAGATGTTTACTGTGTGTGTCCAGATGTTTACTGTGTGTGTCCAGATGTTTACTGTGTGTGTCCAGATGTTTTTACTGTGTGTGTCCAGATGTTTACTGCGTGTGTCCATATGTTTCCTGTGTGTGTCTAGATGTTTACTGTGTGTGTCCAGATGTTTTTACTGTGTGTGTCCAGATGTTTTTACTGTGTGTGTCCAGATGTTTACTGCGTGTGTCCATATGTTTCCTGTGTGTGTCCAGATGTTTACTGTGTGTGTCCAGATGTTTACTGTGAGTGTCCAGATGTTTCTTGTGTGTGTCCAGATGTTTTTACTGTGTGTGTCCAGATGTTTCCTGTGTGTGTCTCGATGTTTTTCCTGTGTGTGTCCAGATGTTTCCTGTGTGTGTCCAGATGTTTTTACTGTGTGTCCAGATGTTTACTGTGTGTGTCCAGATGTTTACTATGTGTGTCCAGATGTTTACTGTGTGTGTCCAGATGTTTAATGTGTGTGTCCAGATGTTAACTGTGTGTCCAGATATTTACTGTGTGTGCCCAGATGTTTCATGTGTGTGTCCAGATGTTTTTACTGTGTGTGTCCAGATGTTTCCTGTGTGTGTCCAGATGTTTACTGTGTGTGTCCAGATGTTTTTAATGTGTGTGTCCAGATATTTCCTGTGTGTGTCCAGATGTTTAATGTGTGTCCAGATGTTTATGATGACTCACGTTGTTGCGTGGAGCGTTGGACTGTACTGGGTCTTCAGCTGCCAGAGCGATGCTGCTCATGGTGATCACCATCAGGATGCACATCTCAAAGTAGCGAAGGTTCACCACGTAGTGACACAGCCTCCTCACCCTGCACACACACACACACACACACACACACACACACACATACACACACACACACACACGCAAAATATGTAAAAACTGCCTGTAAAACCTCTGATTGGTGATTTTAAAATAACCTCCTAAAACCTGAAGTTTTTCTGTAAATTCAACAGAAGTGTCAACTCTTCTACTAAATAATAGATTTTTCAGCCTCTGTAGCAGATAGAAATGAAATTCATAAAGTATCTGAGAGCTTATAGCTGTTATATCTGAGCTCCCTTCGTTATAGTCGTCTTCACCATGATTTATAAGTTCTGGAAAAGTCCCATGATGCATTGGGACACTCCCACATGGATTCTCATTTTGGGTCTTTTTGGGTCTTTTTTTTTAGTCGTTTTGTGTCTTTTTTGGTCATTTTGTGTCTTTTTTGGTCATTTTGTGTCTTTTTTGGTGATGATTTCAAAGTTCTGAAAAAGTCCCATGTTGCATTGCGACACTCCCACTTGTATTTCCATTTTGTGTCTTTTTTTAGTCATTTTGAGTCTTTTTCGGTCATTTTGTCTTTTTGTGTCTTTTTTTAAAAGTCATTTTGTGTCTTTTTGTGCCTTTTTTAGACATTTTGTGTCTTTTTTGGTAATTTTGTGTCTTTTTTTGGTGATGATTTCAAAGTTCTGGAAAAGTCCCATGTTGCATTGCGACAATCCCACTTGTATTCCCATGTTGTGTCTTTTTTGGTCATTTTGTCATTTTGTGTCTGTTTGTGTCTTTTTTAGTCACTTTGTGTCTTTTTGTGGGGTTTTTTTTGGTAATTTTGTGTCTTTTTTTAGTCACTTTGTGTCATTTTGTGTCTTTTTTTTTAGTCATTTTGTGTCTTTTTTTAGTCATTTTGTGTCTTTTTTAGGTGATTATTTCAAAGTTCTGGAAAAGTCCCATGTTGTATTGTGACACTCCCAAATGTATTCTGAGGCATTTCATTGGCCAAGAGACCGAAAATCGGTGGGAAAAAACTACAAATACTATAAAACCACGTATCCTCTTTCCGCTTTAATGGTAGAATAACACAACAGCGCCCAACAGGTTTTAATGGTAGAAATGTGGTAATGCTTTCCCGCCCTAAATGGGTTAACTAAGAGCGCCATCAAGTGGACTCAGAAAATAAAGGAAATGGTTCATGAGGCTCCATTGGGACATCACTAGTTATATATATATATATATATATATATATATATATATATATATATATATATATATATATATATATATATATATATATATATATATATATATATATATATATATGATTCCAGAGCCAAAGCTGTTTTTGAGCTAAATGTGATCCAACTGGTGTCCCTCAATCTGCTGCTCCGTCTGTGTTCCTTCACTACCAGAAAGACGACGTTCCTCATCCTGATAAATATAAATGTAAGATGATAACCACTTTCAGCAGCCAGGGGCCAGTCCTCCCAGTCCTCCCAGTACCCACGCTGCCTGCTGCCCAGTGGCAACACTCCACACTCCCACACCCAAACAAGTGCTGTTTTCAGATCAATATACATGTTTTTTGTGCAATGATTTATGTACATGCACATTTTATTTGTTTCCTGCAGAAAGAAGATGAGTAGATTTTCACTCAGTAAACAATGGGGTCACAGAAATAAGCAGTATATTTAATATATAATATAAATGCTTATTAGTTTCAAGGACTGTTTTAACAGGGTGGATGAATTACTAAACTAAAACTAATGAAAACTAAACTAAAACTAAGCATTTTCCAAAAAATAAAAACTAATTAAAACTAGCAAACTCACTCTAAAAACTCATCAAAACTAACTGAATTTGAAAACAAAAAATCACAACCAAATTAAAACTAAAACTGATGAAAAATCTAAAACCATTATAAACTTGGTCTCAATTGCTCAAAATAAGTATTTTTGGATTTATTTTAAGACATCATTGTTTTCCAGTGCCTAGATATTTTTACTTATTAAAGAATTCTTACAGAGAAACATTTACTTACTGCACTGGCAGATAATTTGACCTGTTTCAAGCATGTATTTGCTTAATTCTAGTTATTTTCTTATTTTTGTCAGTTGGTTTTTGCAGTGTAGCTTATACTTCAATATGATTCACTATATAAGGGAATTATCATTTTTAATTATAATCAATGTAAAGATCTGTACCAAACAACATCCCTGCAGAACCAAAATACTTTCTTTTTTTCTGAATGACATTTTGCCTTTTACAAATATTGCACCTTCCTCAAATTTGGATATTACTTTGATTCATTGTGCAGCCCCACTTCAAAATATTAAGTAAATATTAGAAGTATTACCAGCTAAATATCCTCAAGTATCATAAGTGATAATACTCATCAATGGAGCCTTTTAGAGTCTATATTATCTCATCATTATTAATAAACATTAAGGATATGAATAGATTATATTCTTACAAAGAAACATTTACTTACTGCACTGGCAGATAATTTTACTTGTTTCTAGCATGTATTTGCTTAATTCTAGTTATTTATTTCTTATTTTTCTCATCTCTCATTTGGTTTTTGCAGTGTATTTATTAGTTTTTCCCACTGTACATGGTAGAATTATATAAATAATCATAGAATCATAAGTGGAACTTTTTGTGGTCCTTAATTCAACCCAAACGATCAATCTTCCTCCACATCACTTGGTTTGTGTGGTGACTTACGGGTTTGTTTGTCCGAAGATGAACATGGAGCTGTAGGGGAGGATCTGCCGAGGCCCATTAGCCGCCTCCTCCTCCTCCAGCTCCTTCTTCTCCTCACTCAGGCCGAAGTTGTCGCAGTCGATATTGTTCACTGGTGCGGAAAGATAAACACAACTCATTAGCTGAAAGAAGCACAAACATTAATGAAGACTGAGGTCTTTTTCTGTAGATTCAACATGCAGCCGTTTGGTCAGGGGTCTCAAACTCAAATTACCTGGAGGCAGTATCAAAATGACCAAAAAAAAGACACAAAATTACTTAAAAAAGACACAAAATGACAGAAAAAAAACTAAATTATTAATAAAAGACACAAAATGACCAAAAAAAGACACAAAATGACCAAAAAAGACACAAAATGACCCAAAAAAGACACAAAATTACCCCAAAAAAGACAAAAAATGACCCAAAAAGACACAAAATGACCCAAAAAGACACAGAATTACCCAAAAAAAGACACAAAATGACCGAAAAAGGCACAAAATTACCAAAAAAGACACAAAATTATCTAAAAAAAGACAAAACATTACTAAAAAAAGGACATAAATTGACAGAAAAAAACTAATTACTAAATTACAAAATGACCCAAAAAAGTCTAGTTTCTCTTAAGAGTTAATTTCTTATTTTAAGTGTTCAACACGCTTATTTCTAGATTTAATAATCTTAATTTAATAAACCTTGTCAAGGTAAATTATCTGTCCATGCAGCAAGATCATTTCCCTCAGATTTACTGTTTGATCTGGTTTTAGACACACCTTTTTTTTGCAGTGTAGACTGTCTGATAACACAGTGCTGCGCAGTTTTTTTGTTTAAATGTTCTTATTTCAGCACATTATGTTACGACTCCTCCTGTATATGATAAGATTTTACTTATTAATTTCTTCTGGCGCTGTGGTAATATGCTTAATTAGCCTTAATCACCCTTAATGACTCTGCTGTGAAGTGATGACTAATGGGAAAAAAATAGAATAAGATGTTTTAATCCTGTAAAAGAACTTTAAAAAGCAAACTTTCCTGTCAGCCCTGTGTGTGGTGACTCACTGGGGATGATGGTGGTTTCTCCGGGCGGGGCGGTGATGGTGACGGGGATGTGGATGGTGTTGCTGTTGAGGCCGGCCTGGCTGGCTCTGGTGGAGTTCTTCTGGTTGTCGGCGTCCTCCTGCTTCTCCCCCAGACTCAGGGTGCTCCTCCTGGGCTGCAGAGGGCTGGAGGAGAGGCCGTCCTCCTCCCCGTCCTGCTGTCTCTCCCTGAGGACAGACACAGGACCAGAGGCTTCATTATACTCTGCTGTCAGGCTGCTGCAAGCTTTTTATGACAAATGAAACAGTTTCTGTGTCCTCTTGGGAAACAGACCACAAGTTATATGACAGCAGAGTAGACTACAAGTAGGTTTTTACTAGTGATGTGCCATTGAAGCCTCAAAATTACATAAAATTATGCAAAAAAAGGACTCAAATTGACCACAAAATGACACAAAAGGACCAAACAAGGAAACAAATTGACCAAAAGACACAAAATGATCAAAAAAAGACACAAAATGACAAAAAAGGACATACAATTAAGCAAAAAAAGGACTCAAATTGACCACAAAATGACAAAAAATTACCAAAAAAAGGAAACTAAAGGACCAAAAGACACAAATTGACAACAAAATTATCTAAAAAAGACACAAAATGTGTGTTTCTGTATCACAGGCATCATTATACTCTGCTCTCAGGCTGCTGCAAGCATTTACTGACAAATTAAACAGTTTCTGTGTCCTCTTGGGAAACAGACCACAAGTTATGTGACAGCAGATTAGACTACAAGTAGGTTTTTACTAGTGATGTGCCATTGAAGCCTCAAAATTACATAAAATTATGCAAAAAAGGACTCATATTGACCACAAAATGACACAAAAGGACCAAACAAGGAAACAAATTGACCAAAAGACACAAAATGATCAAAAAAAGACACAAAATGACAAAAAATGACATAAAATTATGCAAAAAAGGACTCAAATAGACCACAAAATGACAAAAAATGACCAAAAAAAGGAAACAAAATGACCAAAAGACACAAATTGACAACAAAATGATCTAAAAAAGACACAAAATGTGTGTTTCTGTATCACAGGCACCATTATACCCTGCTCTCAGGCTGCTGCAAGCATTTACTGACAAACTAAACAGTTTCTGTGTCCTCTTGGGAAACAGACCACAAGTTTTGTGACAGCAGACTACAAGTAGGTTTTCACGAGTGATGTGCTAATGAAGCCTCATGAACCATTTTCTTTATTTTCTGAGTCCACTAGATGGCGCTCTTAGTTTGAAGAAAAAGGCTCAAGCTATTAGCCTGGGTTTACCCATACTGCCTTGCGCGCATACGTAGACGTTCAGGAAGAACTCAGGACGCTCAAAGTGAAGTCGGATCAATGATAGGTATTATGGTTTTGCCAAAAATGCTTTCTGTTCGAGGCCAGAAATTCCAGTCTGTCCACCTCTGGCTGCTGTCATTGTGCCGGAACATTCTACAGCTGCAGTTAATTCTGTTGATTGCTCTGCTCTGATTGGTCGACCGCAAAGCCTTTGATGCTTTGATGTAATTACAGTTACAGATACACACACACACACACTCCTCCAGAAACACATGCTTCACACACACACACACACACACACACACGCACACACACACACACACACACACACACACTTAGAGGTTACAGGTCATAGGTTGCTGTATAAATAAATACTTGAAGAGGAATGCTTGTTGTAGGTGTGCTCCTTGTTTATTATATAGTATCATAACATTACTAGTATTAATTGTTATAAATCTCTGAAGAATCTCATCATAGTGTACACACACCGGCAGTAGCCCCCGTGGCCCTTTCACAATTTCCCCAGAGGAAATTTTCTAGTTCTATGTATGTTATTTGTGATTACATTACGTCTGGTGGTTCATGGTTCATGAAGCTTCATTGGGACATCACTACTATTAACAAAGTAGCACACAATAAAGTAAAACATCTGAAGTCTTACCTGTGACTTTTAGTTCCATTCTTGCTCCTCCTACAGTCGTCTCCGTCCAGAGTAGACTGAGCTCTGACCATACGGGAGCAGCGTCCCTTCCTCTCCCCGTTACTGTCTCCTCCTCCTCCTCCTCCTCCTCCTCCTCCTCCTCCTCCTCTCCCCCGGCGCTCCCCCTGAGCTCCGTTTGCTATCATCCCATTTCCCTCCTTCGGTGGCCGGTGGGAGTGATGGTGTCGATGCCCTCTCTCCTCATTATTCACCTCCTCCTCGGGGGATCCGGCCTGGTGATGGTGCCTGAGCCCCGGACCTCCTTCTCGGCTGTCTCTGCTCCCCCCTCTCCTCTCCCTCGTCTGGGGGCCCTCACTGTTGTTGTGGTCCCTGCTCCTGCTGTGGTGTGTGTGGTGCCTCCCTCCGACCCGGCCCTCGCCTCCTCCTCCGTCTCCGTTGCTCCGGTCTCGGTGCCGGTGGTGCCTCCTGGAGTGAGTGTGGAAGTTCTCCTCCCCCGGCGGCGCCTCCTCCCCCCGGCCTCCTCCTCCTCCTCCTCCTCCTTCTCCGTTCTTGGGGTCCACCACCAGGGGCCGGTCCAGGTGGGTCTTCATGTCGGGGTGCAGGTGGAGGGCGGAGGAGACCTGGAGGCGCTCCTCGGGGTCCAGCTCGTTGAACAGCGCCTCGCTGCTGGACCTCATGTTGTGCCTCCTCAGCTGGTTGGTCCTCTGCTCCCACACCGACATGGACTTGGAGGAGCGCTGCTGCTCCTTACTGCACACAGGATTACAACCAAGAGAGAAGCATCATGGGAAAGAGGAAACATAGATCACATAGAAACATTTTATATTCTTTTTTTATGAGTTTTGGGTGAAAATCGCCTTCCACAGTTTCATCCATAGTCACTCAATCCTACTAATAACACTATTCACTACAATTATAGTGATCTAGAGCAGAAGTTCTCAACCTTTTTGTGTCTTATACTTTGGGATTTGTCAGAAAAGACACAAAATGACCCCAAAAAGAATCAAATTGACCACAAAATGACACAAAATGATCAAAAAAAGACACAAAATGACCAGAAAAGACACAAAATGACCAAAAACAGACACAAAATGACCACAAAATGATCTAAAAAAGACACAAAATGACCAAGAAAAGATACATAATGACCAAAAAAACCCAGAAAATGAACAAAAAAACACAAAATGACCAAAAAAAACACAAAATGACCAAAGAAAAGACATGGAATGACCAAAAAGACTAAAACACATTAACACATGAACACTTTAAATGATTTGGCGACCCCCAGAAATCATCTCGCGACCCCATTTGGGGTCGGGACCCCAATGTTGAGAAAAGCTGCTCTAGACTTTAATAAAGTAAAGTTAGTAACAAGGTGGTCTATGGATGCGTCAGCACTAATGTCTCCATGGTAAAGCTTTCACTTACCATGCTTGAGGGTTAGATGGACAAAGTAGCTCAAATCTTCCAGAGCAAAATATGATTATTTGTCATTTCCCAACACCCAAATGCTAAAGTTAGCCTGCTGCTACATGCTCATGACCTCATCATCATATGGGGTCCAAAACAAGACAAAGTCTTTCCACATGTCAGGCAAAGGAGAGATTGTTTTAACCATTTTCACCTGTGTTAATGTGAGGAAACATTTTATGACTTGTCCTTTTCAAGGCTTCCTCCTAGGACTCATTGAAAACTCACTAAAACAGATGCATGGACCAGCCTAAGACCGTCATGTCCTATACTTAAGGAAACCAAATTTTGCTGAAATGAAAGATTGATATAATGAGAAAGTATCTTTCAATGTTTGATTAATGTGATTGTGAATTTCTGCAACCATTGGACATAAGCGTGCTTAAGTTAGACATGTTGCTGGAAAAGATGGGATTGCATATTTTGTACTAATTATATACATGTTTCTGTATATCATGCATTGACTACACCATGTAAATGTCCTGAAAATCTAAAGACAATCTTTGTCACATGGCCAGCAGGGGGCACTATGACAATGACTTACTTGCGGGTAAGAACAACAAAATTTTTTTTGGGAAGTGCATTTTGTTTAGATGGTGACGCCGTTTTTTGGGGCTTCAAAAACGCAAAAATCTGAAACTAGCCTCCAGAGTGGAAAACTTGAATACTATGCCTCTTCGGCCAATCAGCACCTCCGTTTTCTTTTGTAAAATTTGTTGCCACCCGGTTACCACTCGCCACGAAACGGAGGAAGAAGTTAGACTGGCTTGACCATTGATTGGCCGAAAAGGTGCCATGGCAACCGGGTAGCAACAAATGTTACAAAAGAAAACGGAGGTGCTGATTGGCCGAAGAGGCGCCATGGTAACAGGGTAGCAATAAATGTTACAAAAGAAAACAAAGGTGCTGATTGGCTGAAGTGGGGCCATGGCAACCGGGTAGCAACAAATGTTACAGAAGAAAACGAAGGTGCTGATTGGCCGAAGAGGCACCATGGTAACCGGGTAGCAACGAATGTTACAAAAGAAAGCGGAGGTGCTGATTGGCCAAAGAGGCGCTCTGTGTATCTGCACTCGATTGCTCTGCCTCAACTACCCGGATGTTCGTCGCAGAAAATTTAAATTGAATTTTACGAACTGAATTTGAATTGTGAGAACTGAATGTTCAGTTCCAAACTAATAAATTCAATTTCAAGCAAGTTTTAAGCAATTCAAATTCAAAGATAAATAATTCAAATTCAGGTTCTGGTGGCACATATTTCAGCCCATAAACGTCTTTATATCCTGCTGACGGAATTTGAGTTGGAACTGTTGAGTCCTCTAGGAGAGGTTTTTGAAAAGTTTCGTACCTGAAATGTGCCTAATATAGCATATTTTCACATGATCTTTGACATCATCGTAAAAGGTGAATACTATTCCTTCACAATAAAGCATCACATCACATTAGCTGAAGGGTTGGTAGCAACAACAACATTAGGTTTGCCACTTTTGGTGCCTCATGTCCATCCTGGCCCATTTTTAATATGATTTTAATATTCTGTAGGAGATTCGGAACAAAATCCACAGTCTCTCTGTGCAAAAATGCATGCTGAAATGTTGTTTAAGCCACTACAAGTCTTCAGCAGTCAGAGGGAAACAACTCAAGTGGGTATCTTCCAAAAGTTAAGTCTTTTTAGTATTAAAATCCCCTCTTTGTGCTTCCACAGACTGTTTGCATGCTAAGCCATGGCAGAGGGAATTCTGGACTAAAAATACCCTCTTAATTTGTCTAACTCAGCCTGCTGAAGTCTCCCATTAGCTTCAGCTGAACTGTGGGATTCATTTTTTGCACATGACGGTGGAGTTGGTGCCATCTTTAGAAGGGATTTCTCTGTTGCCAGGATGGAGAAGCAGAGGAACAATTAAAGCAACACATAACTCTTCCAACGTCCAAACGGGCTTTCACATAGTCTTGAAAAAGTGTGAAGCCGTCCTTTAATGAGTCCACAATCTCCCTTGACCATTCTCATTACTGGACTTAATTTAATTGTGATGGTGTTGATAAGTCATAAAATCACAGGGCATATCAAAATGTCAATTATGAGAAAAAAACGTGTCAGAGCAACACCGAAACCAACTGTCACAGGCTGTGTGACAAATAAAAACAAGGATGTGGCAGCACTAATAAAACGACTAAATGTCTGTATTTGCCAAAAACAAAGTCAAGAAAGAAGAGTGACTGGTTTCAGCTTTAGTTTTCATCAGAGAATATCATACCTTAGATAATGATTGGCTGGTAATGGACACGTTATTACTGACACTACTTAGTATGGAAGCCCTGAGAGGCCAAGAGAGGAAAGAAAATTCTGGTGATCTTTTGTCTGGTCTGACTTAAGAACAAAATAATTTGATACACTTTATATTAGGGAACCCATATTCAACATTGATTAGTTGCTTACTAGCATGCAGATAAGTAACATATTGGCTCTTAATGAGTCATTATTCAGTAGTTATTAATGCCTTATTCTGCATGGCCTTATTATACAACCAGTAAGACATTAACTAAGAGTTTTCCCTCAATAACCTCAGAATTATTGATAACATTGGCACAAAGTTGGTCACTTTGCACCAATGTTAGTCTACCATTGAACCACTTTGTAGAGTAATGATTGACATTATAATCTACCAATCCTCATCAATCATCAATAGGAGCCACCAGTCACGTCAAAGGTCTGGAGAAGGTGTTTGATATTTGCCGTTTCCATGGTTTCCTTCACCGCTATGTAGAGATTATAAAGTCCATACAAAGTAAAGCATATTAAGATCATAACTCATATACAACATCTTCCTTTCTTACTACTAATAATCAATAATTCTGAGGTTATTGAGGGAAAACTCTTAGTTAATGTCTTACTGGTTGTATAATAAGGCCATGCAGAATAAGGCATTAATAACTACTGAATAATGACTCATTAAGAGACAATATGTTACTGATTTGCATGCTAATAAGCAACTAATTAATGTTGAAGAAAAACTAGATCAGACTTAAAAAAATAGATAACCATATTTTCCCCCCATTTACCTCTCAGTGCCTCCACAGAACTCCACTGTAACATATTAAATCTTAAATCTCAATGATTTTGAGTGTCTGTACTTAGACTTTGTGTATAAATATTGTAGGCTGAATTAATTTTATATTTGAAATAGATTTTGGAAGGTGATACACCTGTTATTTTGGACATTTCATGTGTCAAATCTCGCTAACCTGACATGCAAGTAAACTGAAACCTTTTTGAAAATGCGGTTTCACTCAGATTTATCATAGATGAGGCAGGCATAACCAACATGCTATGGGTGATGGCTATGTGGGTGAGCAATGTGATTTATTTAATTTTGATCATGGGTTTTTCTATGAAACGAGTCAAAAACACCATCAAATCTCCTTTGATGTGTCCATATTTTTTATCACATATGAAGGTTTTGCATACTGTTTTTTGCGCAGTATGATATTATTATTTACATGGGGCTTTATGGGTTAGTTAAGTTTGTTCCATCTGGTCACCTGTACCTCAAGCTTCGCCGGGCGGGGGAGGAGCAGACAGTATAAGTCCTACTGTAAGAGACAGACAGGAGACACAGAGGACACAGGACAGGTATCCACAGACAGGTGAGCTACACACACACAGGTTAAATGTTTACGGAAAAGAAAGTGAGGGATGTGACACTGAGAAGGTCGCAGCGTTATTTAGATATATTTAGAAAGCTCATGCACACAGTGACCAACACACGAGAAGGAATCACAACCACTTCTACGAATTAATGTTTGTTAGGTTAAACAGCTGGGCTGTTAAATAAGTTTATCCATTCCTATGTTCCCAACTCATATGTTCTTAAGTCATATGTTCCCATGTTTTTTGTTCCCAAGTCCTATGTTTCCAAGTCCTATGTTCTTAAGTCATATGTTCCCATGTTTTATGTTCCCAAGTCCTATGTTTCCAAGTCCTATGTTCTTAAGTCATATGTTCCCATGTTTTATGTTCCCAAGTCCTATGTTTCCAAGTCCTATGTTCTTAAGTCATATGTGTCCAAGTCTTATGTTCCCAAGTCCTATGTTCCCATGTCTTATGTTTCCAAGTCCTACATTCCCATGTTTTATGTTCCAAGGTTTTATGTTCCCAAGTCCTATGCTCCCAAGTCCTATGTTCTTAAGTCATATGTTCCCATGTTTTATGCTCCCAAGTCATATGTTCCCATGTCCTATGTTCCCAAGTCCTTTGTTTCCATGTCTTATGTTGCCAAGTCCTATGTTCCCAGGGTCCTATGTTCCCAAGTCCTATGTTCCCATGGCCTAGCTTACCATGTTTTATGTTCCCAAGTTTTATGTTCCCAAGTCCTATGTTTCCATGTCATATGGCCCTATGTTCACAAGTCCTATGTTCCAAGTCCTGTGTTCCCATGTTCCCAAGTCCAAATATCCCATGGACCTATGTTCCCAAGTCCAATGTTCCCAAGTCCTATGTTACCATGTCCTATGTTACCAAGTCCTTTGTTCCCAAGTCATATGTTCCCAAGTCCAATGTTCCCAAGCCCTATGTTCCAAAGGCCCTATGTTCTCATGACCCTATTATCTCATTGTCCTATGTTCCCAAGTCCCATGTTTCCATGTTCTATGTCCCCACGGCCATATGTTCCCAAGTCCTTTGTTTCCATGTCCTATGCCCCAATGGTCCTATGATCTCATGGTCTTATGTTCCCAAGTCCTAAGTTCCCAAGTACTATGTTCCCAAGTCCTATGTTCCCATGGCCCTTCTAGTAATAAATGTGTGTTCTGTTCAACACGTGTTCTGGTAAATAAGCGTCTCTGGTTTTCTCTTAAACCATTGAGACATCAGATCAGAAGCAGCAGAACACACTTCCAGCTGGAAGTTTAACTCATATTGTTTTATAAAGTGATGTCTCGGGGTCTACGATAACAAACAGGCTGGAAATGTCAAAGTGCCTGCAGGGATGGCAACGCTCAGGAAAATTAAACATTTATACACAAATTATTCACATCAGAGAGCACGGAGCAGGAGATGAATTACTGTAGGCGCCAATGAGGAGGAGGAGGAGCTGCCACCATCAGCAGAGTAACAACACTCGGTGGAGACCAGAGCGTGTTTGTGTTTCAGCTACTTACACTCACAGTGACCCCACACCGTCCTCATAGCCTCATATGGGTGGTGTGTAAATGTGCCATTTACATGTAATTGTGTTTTTCTGCTCCGTTAGGCACTTTGTAATGGCTTGTTGTTTTTTTTAATAGGAATCATAAATACATTTTTACCAGCAATGAAGACATTTAGTTTTATGGGGATCCAGAGGAGAAGAGGAGAGGAAAAAAGGAAAAAAGAAAGGAGAGGAGACAAGAAGAGGAAGGAGAAAGGAAAGGAAAAATGTAGGGAAGGAGAGGAAAGGAAAGGAAAGGAAAGGAAAGGAAAGCAGAGGAAAGGAGAGGAGAGGAAAGAAGAGGAAAGGAAAGGAAAGGAAAGAGAGGAAAGAAGAGGGAAGGAAAGGAAGAAGAGGAGAGGAGAGGAGAGGAGAGGAGAGGAGAGGAGAGGAGAGGAGAGGAGAGGAGAGGAAAGGAAAGGAAAGAAGAGGAAAGGAAAGGAAAAGAAGAAGAGGAGAGGAGAGGAAAGCAAAGGAAAGGAAAGAAGAGGAAAGTAAAGGAGAGGAGAGGAGAAGAGAGGAAAGGAAAGGGAAGGAAAGAAGAGGAAAGGAAAGGAGAGGAAAGGAAGAGAGAGGAGACAAGAGGAGGAAGGAAAAAATGAGGAAAAAGAGAGGAAAGGAAAAAAGTAGGGAAGAAGAGGAAAGGAGAGGAGGAGAGAGACAAGAGGAGGAAGGGTAAAATCAGGAGAGGAAAGAATAGGAATGGAAAGGAAAGGAAAGGAAAGGAAAGGAAAGGAAAGGAAAGAAGTAGGAAAGGAGAGGAGAGTAGGAGAGGAGACAAGGAGGAGAATATTGTAACAGAGTGATAACTCACGGTGACTGAATGCTGTTGATGGACGACCTGCGAGAGAGTGCATCTCGATTTTGCTTTACAAAACTGTACATGCAGAACAAAAACAAAAGGAAAATGAGACACAAATCAGGAGGGGACAGGTGGACAATCAGTCTGTCTGTCCACATGTCCACATGTCCACATGTCCCCTCCTGTCTTATATAAATAAACTGTGCAACTACTTCAATAACACAACAGCAACAAAAGTGTGTTCGTGAGCAAAGAGACTTTTCCATAACGACAAAAAAACTGAAAACAGTTCAGGAGTTTCATTCCAAAACAAGATAAGCCCCGAGTTATTAATTGAAAGGTAAAAGTTCAAAATGTTTATATTGTAGAATAATTGTAATTTAATTGGATTAATTGGATTTATTTCAAAAGGCTGGAGTCGTTTTGTGATGAAACCCTGTTTTTCTCTAAAACAGCACATGTAACGCACATTAAACAGGAAGTTGTTTATGAGTGCTCAATAAAGTGTTAACACACAGTTCAATAGAAATTAAAATATTCTGAGAACACAGGATGTAATGCACAGAATCACATAATAATAACATAACATAATAACAGTCAGGACAGTGAACAGGGAAAGACTAGAACGTTAGCTAACCAGGTTTACAGAACTGGTTATGTTCTCCCTAAGTTCTGACTATTTACTAGTTCCACATCAGTGATTTGTTGAATCAGATTGCCTCTGATAGGACTCACTAGATAAGACTTGTGTCCACCAAGTCTTATGTTCCCAGAATCCTATGTTCCCATGTCTTATAATCTCAGAATTCTATGTTCCCAAGGTTCTATGTTACCAAGCCCTATGTTCCCTAGTGCTATGTTCCAAAGTTCTATGTTCCCAAGCATTATGTTCCCATGTGTTATGTTCCCAAGTCCTATGTTCCCATGGCCCTTTGTTCTCATGTCCTATGTTCCCAAGGTTCTATGTTCCCAAGCCTATGTTCCCAAGTTCACTAGTGCTATGTTCCAAAGTTTTATGTTCCCAAGTCCTATGTTACTAGGGTCCTATGTTCCCAAGATTCTATGTTCCCAAGTCCAATGTTACCAAGTCCTATGTTCCCAAATCCTATATTCCAAAAGCCCTAAGTTCCCAAGTGCAATGTTCCCAAGTCTTCCGAAGGCCCCATGTTCCAATGTCCTATGTTGCCAGGTCCTATGTTCCCCAGTCCTATGTTCCCTAGTCCTATGTTCCCAAGTTCTATGTCCCCAAGCCTATGTTCCCATGGTTCTATGTTCACAAGTCCAATGTTCCTAAGTCGAATGTTCCCATGTCCTATGTTCCCACGTCGTATGTTCACAAGTCCTATGTTCCCAACGAACGTATGTTCCCATGTCTTATGTTCCCAGGGTCCTATGTTCCCAAGTCCTATGTTCCCACTTCATATGTTCCCATATCCTATGTTCCCAAGTCTTATGTTCCCAAGTCCTATGTTCCCTGGGGCCATAGATACACTCACTTTTTAAATGTTTTTTTCTCATTTGAGGTATTTTGTTTTGTTTGAAATATGAAATCTAAGGTAATCTCCGAGTGTTTACAGGTCTGTGTGGTGCAACCTGTTTTAATCTAGTCATGAGTAACACTCCACTTAAACACATCAAGTCAGAAATAGTCTGTTTGAACTGAGGAACAGCTGGTGGAACCGTCTCCTCATCGTTCTCTACAGTCTAACTGACCTATTTCTGACTGACGAGGGCGACAATTAAAGAGCGAGTGCGAATGAAAAAAGACTTGCTTCATTAAATGACTCGAGGGCTGCGTGTCACACAAAGAGCTGCACAGAATTATACAACCTGCTATCAAATTAATCTGCTGTGAACAGAACGCACAGACAATGTGCATTATCTGCTTTTTCCTTAATTTAACAGAACAGATGGGTATCAAAAGAAGGCATATTTTAACCTTCAGCGTTATATATTGCAGCCATAAATCACTGATGAGGATAAAAAACGCTCCGTTTTACCGCCAGCTTCCTCTTGACAGACTCTCATAATTTCAGTGTTCATCGAGGCTCTAAAAATAGGCGGAAATTTGGAGGCGCAATTAATTTTCACGTTGACACAAGACCCCATACCTGTCAATCACAGGCCTGTGGTGGAGAGGGGGCGGGTCAAATGTTTCTACATGACAGGAGCTATCTGCTACATGAAGACGTCCCCGTTATTATAATATTAGAGAACATGGGAACGTCTGCCAGTGGAGACTAGAGGTTCTCTTTTCTCTAGTCCTTGTGTTAGAGGTAGAATTTGTCTTTAAAGGAGAACAGGTTTGTGTCTGTGAAATGAATAAATTAAAGGAAAAAAATGCTCAAATGTTTTATGTTCCCAAGTCCTATGATCCCATGCACCTATGTTCCCAAGTTCTATGATCCCAGGACCCGATGTTCCTAGGTTCTATGTTCCCAACTTTTATGTTCCCATGTCTTATGTTCCAATGCCATATGTTCCCAAGTCCTATGTTCCCATGTCTTATGTTCCAATGCCATATGTTCCCAAGTCCTATGTTCCCAAGTTCTATGTTCCCAACTCCTATGTTCCCAAGTCCTATATTCCAAAGGCCCTATGTTCCTAAGTCCTATGTTCCCAAGTCATATGTTCCCATGGCCCTTTGTTCCCAAGTCCTATGATCCCAGGACCCTATGTTCCCAAGTCCTATGATCCCATGCCCTATGTTCCGAAGGCCCTATGTTCCCAAGTCCTATGTTCTCAAGTTTTGTTTCCAAGCCCTATGTTCCCAAGTCCTATGTTCCCATGCCCTTTGTTCCCAAGTCCTATGTTCCCAAGTCCAATGTTCCCAAGTCCTATGTTCCCAAGTCCAATGTTCTCAAGTCCTATGTTCCCAAGTCATATGTTCCAAGGGTCCCATTTTCTCAAGTTCTATGTTCCCAAGTCCCATATTCAGAAGGCCCTATGTTCCCAAGTCCTAGGTTCCAAAGGCCCTAGGTTCCCAAGTCCTATGTTCCCAAGTTCTATGTTCCCAAGTCCAATGTTCCCAAGTCCTATATTCCAAAGGCCCTATGTTCCTAAGTCCTATGTTCCCAAGTCATATGTTCCCATGGCCCTATGTTCCCAAGTCCTATGATCCCAGGACCCTATGTTCCCAAGTCCTATGTACCCAAGCCCTATGTTCCCAAGTCCTATGTTCCCAAGACCTATGTTCGCAAGACCTTGGTTCCCAAGACCTTGGTTCCCATGTCCTATGTTCCCAAGTCCTATGTTACGAAGGCCCTATGTTTCCAAGTCGGGACAGGAGCTATCTGCCCATATTCATGATAATATTACAGATGGGAACGTCTGCCAGTGGAGACTAGAGGTTCTCTTCTCTCTAGTCCTTGTGTTTAGAGGTATAATTTGTCTTTAAAGGGGAACAGGTTTAAACAGGTTTGTGTCTGTGAACTGAATAAATAAAGGAACGGTGGAAGCTAATAAAAGCTGGTGGAAGCTAACATGGTTTGTTGATTGAAGCTTCCTTAATTGCTTCTACTATTACAGAAGGAAGACAATGGGCTGTAATAAATGAGGAACACTCCCACAGTGGGAATAAAGGAGGGAGAGTCCACACAGAACACCAAACACACACAGTGTGTATTTACACAGTGGAACACAAAGGACCATTTATCTCCAGTGTGTGTTTTAGAAGACAGATGGCTGCAGACTTACGCAGAGATGGAGATATTAGCTGCAGACATGGGGCTGACCTCCTTCACCTCCAGAGCTTTCTGCAGCGCCAGCTTCTTATTGGCTGCCTCCTCCTGCTCCTCTTCATCCTTTAGCCAATCAGAACAGACAGAAAAGTGTGTTTTTATGACATATTGATGCCTTTTACACATGCACGCGGTGGTGGAAAGTAACTAAGTACATTTACTCAAGTACTGTATTTAAGTACAATTTTGAGGTACTTGTACTTTACTTGAGTATTTTTATTTCATGTAACTTTATACTTCTACTTCACTACATTTTGAGGCAAATATTGTACTTTTTTACTCGATTACATTTAACATAGAAAACATGATAGTGAAGTTATTAAGGTGACATTCGTTTAAATTGAACCTCATAACAGTATGTTAAGAATATAATGCTTTTAATGCTTAAATATCGATCCATAATAATCATCAAATAATATAAATGGAATTTTTATACTTTTGATACTTTAAGCACATTTTGATGCTGATACTTTTGTACTTTTACTTCAGTAAGTTTTGAATGCAGGACTTTTACTGTAGTGGAGTAATTAGTACTTTTACTGAAGTAAAGGTATGAATACTTCTTCCACCACTGCATGCAGGTGCTGCATATTTGACATATTTCACTGTGAAGTAGATGCTGCTGTGTGTCAGAACTACGTCTTCGAAGCCTACCTTAGTGAGCTCCTGTGCGTTAGCGAGGTTATCGACAGCGATGGCCAAGAAGACGTTCAGCAGGGTGTCTGAATACCAGCAGGACTCAGGAGAAAGTACACATGGACAGTACATATATGCACTAATGCAGGGATTCCCAAAGTGTGGTGCGTGGACCCCCAGGGGTGCACTAGCTGCCTCTAGGCGGTGCACGAGATGAAAAATGTAATGGCGGTCTGATAATTAAACATTTACTTTTTATTCCCCCCACACAATAAAGAAGTGTAAATGAACATTTCATTTGTAAAATGTTAAATCAAAGACTGTAATACTAATTAATTAATAAATGCAGGCTATTCAATTTTGTGTAATTTTTGCATATATTTTGGTCATTTTGCATCTATTTATGGTTGTTTTGTCATTTTTACATGTATTTTTGGTCAATTTGTGTCTATTTTAATAATTTTGCGTCATTTTTGCATCTAGTTTTGGTTCACACCTGTAGAAAACACAACTCCACATCCTGATGCTGCTCCTTGTCACTCTGACACACTGAGGTTTTAATAACAAGATTTAAAGAGGATACAGTTTCCAAAGAGCGTGAGGACGATGAAGTAGACGGAGGAGAACATGCCGCGGCGGACGCCACCTTGAGACTCGATCCCGTGGTACATCACGGCGTTCCAGTCCTCGCCAGTCAGAATCTAAACAAATAAAAACAAAATAAATTTAGTTAGATTCAGGTGAAAATAGTTCCAAACAGCAGCTCATCGTTCTCCACGGAGAATATGACTATGTTCAAGGCACCAAACCTGCTCTCACAGGAATCACAAAATCTGTGGAATAGCCACAGAATCACTCAAATTTCCGTGAAACTGACACAGATTTCGCTACAATGCAAGTTAATGACAGTCATATCCCGTGGCTATTCCAACATACAAAGTGATTATGTACATTCACTGAGTGAATATTTAGAAAATAAAACATATATTTCTCGCTACAAATGTGATCAAAATCCATTTTTATGCAGAAACTAAGTCAAAATATTGATTTTTTTCACTAAAAATGAGAGAACTGTCCGCCATGTTTTTTTGTTCTGACCGCCGGGACCTTGAAATTCACGTGACTTGGAACAAACCAATAGGAACAAATATCCATGGAATAGCCACGGGATATGACTGTCATTAACTGGCATTGTAGCCAAATCCGTGTCAGTTTCACGGAAATTTGAGTTCAGTGATTCCGTGGTTATTCCACGGATTCCTGTGAGACCAGGTTCAAGGCACCATACACTTTTAAACTCTCCCACATTCTTGGACAAACTGTAAAAAAAACTGAAATCAGTTTTCAGTCTTGCCTTCAACATACGAAGGAAAATAACACTAACATCCCAATCCAACAAATCATTCATTTTGTTTTTCCTGCTCAGGTAAATGGCCAGCTTTGCCTGACCAAGATGAAGTTGAGTAGTTGGCACTTCATTTTCCTTCTTTTGGAAAACCTGAAGCCCAGAATGAATGTTTCATGTGAGGAAGATTCACGGAAAGAGAAAAACAGCCAAGTCAACATTGGAAACAAAGAAAACAGTCGAGCACACTCCAGAAAACAGTGAAACACTGTTTCTCAGAGAGAGAGATGAGCATTTTTTAAAGCTCCGTGCAAATCTGACAGTGTAGAATGAAATGAGTTGACATAGTGAATGAAGGGTTATGAGCACAGACTAATTGAAGGATTATCAGCCAGCTCATTAGGGGACAGAAGGTACACAGACCAGTCATTCTCTCTAATTAAAATCACTGATAACAATCTTTTCTTTTCCACATAAAGTCTATATTCTCTCATTTATTCCTACGCTGTGAAGTGTCTCACCTGGAACACGGTGAGGATGGCTGCTGGGAACGTATCAAAGTTTGTTGTTGGCGTCTCATCTTCAAAGTTAAACCTGGAAGATCAGAAGCAGAGCAGCATTACAAAGAGAAAAGAAAACTAAATCATCAAACTGAAGCCCCGGTGAGATCTAAACGGCGTCTCGCTGCAGATCAGGAGAAGACAGAGAGAAAAAGGTGCATTTATTCATTTTAAAATCAAACAATAACTATATGATTATTATCCTGTTGCTCAACTGTCTAAACTTCAGAGCACAAAACAGACACAGTCACATCTTCAGTCACAGCTGCCAGAGGAGGAAGAAGTATTTAAGATCATTTACTGCAGTAAAAGTACTAATACACACTGTGAAATGACTCCACTACAGTAAAAGTCCTGCATTCAAAACTTACTGCAGTAAAAGTACAAAAGTATCAGCATCAAAATGCACTCAAAGTATCAAAAGTAAAAGTACTCGTTATGCAGAATGAACCCACTCCTGATGCAATTTCGTCCCGCTACTAGTCCTACAACTTGAAGAGTTGCAGGACAAATTATATATCAAAACGTGCGGTTTGATCGGGATCGGTGTGCTATTACTTTTCTCTACAGAATACGAATTTTTCGCTAAAAAAACTGCCCAAAATTTTGCATTGAAGTGAATGGGACGGCCGAAAAAAAATGAGGAAAAATAAAAACACATATTAAAAACGCAGGAAGATTTCTGAAAAAGGGAGATGTAACAGTTTTTTTTTAGATCGCTCTAACAAAGCTATTTATTTTTATTTTTCTTAAAAAAACAAACATGTAGACGTTCAGGAAGAACTCAGGATGCTCAAAGTGAAGTTGGATCAATGATAGGTATTATGGTTTTGCCAAAAATGCTTTCTGTTTGAGGGCAGAAATTCCAGTCTGTCCACCTCTGGCTGCTGTCACTGTGCCGGAACATTCAGGTGGCAGTTAATTCTGTTGATTGCTTTGATCTGATTGCCTTTGATCTTTGCTCTGATTACAGTTACAGATACACGCACACACACATGCGCGTAAGCGCGCACACTCCTCACACATGCATAAACATGCTTCAAACACACACACACACGCACACAAACACACACACACATTTTGAGGTTAAAGGTCATAGGTTGCTGTATAAATAAATACTTGAAAAGGAATGCTTGTTGTAGGTGTGATCCTTGTATATTATATAGTATTATAACATTACTAGTATTAATTGTTATAAATCTCTGAAGAATCTCATCATAGTGTACACACACCGGCAGTAGCCCCCGTGGCCCTTTCACAAAACATTAATTTTGACAAAACACTGATTGAACCCTAAAACCTCTAATGAATTTCTTTCTTTCTCAGATTCCTTACAGCTTCAGGTAGACAGTGATGTATTCATAGATGAAGGGAGTTGTCTTGTATTGATAATGGATGAGACAGACGGAGTCGAAGAGAAACACCAGTCACCAGGGAACCACGGCAACTTCTTTCAAGTCCAAAACACAACGAGTCTCTGCAGCTGCATCATGTGACATCACAGATATCAGACATGGCGATGCAGCACGTCAACCAATCCACAGGACGTATTAACCATCAATATCGAACACATGCAGTAAATCTGGAGTGATTTCAGCCTTGACTGGGGAACTTTCTCTTCTTTTGAGTTGTTTTCTTCTTCTTCTTCTTTTTTACCAGTAAAGGCCTTTTTAAAAAGTTGGTTGTAGGGATTTGGGTGTTTGAATTTCTCTCTCTGTCCTCTGTGACAGCTACACCACCACAGAAGAAGAAGAAGAAGATGTGCTGGCAGTTGACAAGAGAATCAAATCAAAGTAGCCTGGATGTGCCAGTCGGAGGAGTGAGTTGATGCTCCAGCACCTCCAGACTCCAGCTGAGTGTGTGCAGCGGGTTCATATCGAGTGTCACACACACATCCAACAATGTCTCTATGTTTTGGGTTTAACACCAGGGTGGATTAGAAGGAAATGGGCTCCTGGGCACAGAAATGAAAAGCCTCCATCGGATTCCTACATCGGAGCAAGACACAGATTTTGACATTTTTGTCGTGTTTCGTGTCTCTTTGTGGTCATTTTGTGTCACTTTGGTTGTTTTTGCTACTTTTTCACAGTGGTTGTGAGTTTCTTTGTGTCTTTGCAGCTGTATAGAGTTCTTAAACCCAGAAGTAAGTTCGCATTTAGCTCCATGGGGTCTAACCTCTCAAATATGGAAGAAATATCCTATCTCTATTCAAGAGTGTAGATTTCCAAATGTATGCCTGCTGATTTTTTTTGTCTTAACCCTCAAGGTTCTGAGCCGTTTTTGGCCGTTTTTGAATAATTTTGATTTTGCCCTTCATGTACCACATACCATTTTTCTAATATACCCATAATTGGTATCCATTTTTTCTTCACCTATGTGATCTGACAGTTATTTTCTCACTTTAACCTACTTTATCAACATATTGAGCCCAAAAATCACGAAATCCGAGTTGAAAAATTTTACTATTTACTACAATAAAAACCACAAATATGCTCAATGAACTGTTTTGGAACTTGAAAATGTAAACAACGGACACAAATATGAACATATAAAAAGGTAAAAATTTAAAATATATAATAAAACTATATACAAAAAAGTCCCATACTAGCTGCAACTCTTCAAAACAAACGAAATTACACAGACGCTCAAATATTACTGTCAAATTAAAACTATCATATCTTTGGTTTTACATGAGCTAGGAATGTCAAACAAAAACTAGGAGAAAGTTTTAAGTCTTTACTTTGGAGTGAATTTAATAGCAGCACTCCATGTGACCTCGTTTTTTTGTTAAACGGCACAAAATCTGATCAGGACACCACCATCATAGACACCAGAAGGTTAAAGAGATTTTTGTTGTAAGTTAACATCATCACACAAACTTTCTACACAAATGATGGAAATATTTTCAGAAAGCCCCCAAATGGCCCAACAAACCTGCCAAAACCTGAATCCTTGGTCCTTAAACTGAAGAAGACATACTGAAGAGATGTGTAAGGAAAGGTTGGTTCCACTATAAATAACCTACACTGCTAATCATTCATCATTT
This sequence comes from Centropristis striata, assembly GCF_030273125.1. Lineage (NCBI taxonomy): Eukaryota > Metazoa > Chordata > Actinopteri > Perciformes > Serranidae > Centropristis > Centropristis striata. Next base: position 2,311,252 of record NC_081535.1, read on the forward strand.
CATGTGTCAGTTAATCTGGAAAAAATAAAAAGACAAGTGCCAGAAATATATGGGGCTGGATAGAAGATGGAAATAGAGCAATTGTAGGGTATTGTAATTGTATTGTTGTGATAATTGTCAAGGTAGAAAATCACTAGGTTAGAATAATGACTGTTTTGATTTAGGAATTATTTGTGAAAACAGATTGTGGCAAGTGCACCTTCATCAAATTCAACTTCTTCAAATAAGAATTCTTCCAATTGTGCAACATTGTCTGGAAAGCACTTAAGAAATCTGCCTCGGCTCCAAATTGCTCGCTTCAAGGACGTTCAAAAAAGAAAAAATGTGACATTCAATTAACTTCTGGGAAACCATTTGTTGTCACTGTTCTTTGACAGAAAACCAATTTTAAACTTTTCTTTTCAGACTTATTCTTCTGTGAATTTGAAATTGCACCATTGTTCTCCTGGCCGCAAGCATTCAAAAAAAAAGAAGAAAAGAACACCCAAGAAATTCCAGAAATGATGTTATAAACTGTGGCCTGAGATTCAGATGTGGGCTCTGTTTTTGTGACACAGTGCCACGTTGCAAGACCAAGACATCAAAACTTTTATTTTTTTGTCACCAGAAACCGGTGGAACATGGACGCCATTGAGAGTAATTGTCCTAATTGCTATTGGGGGCATTATTATAATCAATACATTGTTAAAATAGTAACTGAATGATTATAATAATGGTTAAATGGATGCAATAGAAGACACAAATAAACCAAAGCAAGCTATTAATTGTATGAAAACACTGATGATGGGCATTGATGAAGTTGTACTTTGGGGGAACATAAGATAGGGTATGTCAAAAGTAAAGAACCATAGTTATAGACCATGAAATTATCCTTTACATACAATATTTAAGCCTTATTCAGATTGCTTGATTCAATTCAGTCAACATTTTTCCATCCAGCTAGATCTACAGGTGTTGTGTAGTTGAATCGAACCATCATGACAAGTTGCCATCAGTAATGGGACACCACAGGGGTCTATCCTGGACCCACTACTATTTACATTAAACAATAATTTAATGCATTATACCTAATTGGTACATTAAAGCCCATTTTTATGCTGATGACAGTATTGTGTAAGCCACTAATTCTACTCCCACATTTGACTCCCGAACTAGAATAAAGACCAAGGCATATAAACTTTTCTTTTTAATTTTTTGTCACCACCCCCAATGGCATCACTGTTGCACCAACCCTCCTACCAGTGGCAATAATTGTCCCAATTGCCATCGGGGGCATTAATGTAATGGGAAAATTGTTAAAATAGTACATAAATGGTTATAATAATGGAAAAATGGATGAAATAGATAGAATAAAGGTAAATGAACAAATAAACCAAAGCTATTAATTGTATTAAAACATTGATGTGGGGATATGTAAGATAATTCAATTTGGTCAACATTTTTCCATCCAGCTAGATCTAAGGGTGTTATTTAGTTAAATTGAACCCTCCCGCCAAGCTATCAGTAATGGGGCACTACATGGGTCTGTTCTGGGCCCACTAATATTTACATTACACAATAATGTAAATGCATTTTACGTAATTGGTACATTAAAACCAACTTTTATGCTGATGACAATATTGTGTATGCTGCTAATTCTACTCCCACACTAGACTCCCAAACTAGAATAAAGACCAAGGCATATAAACTTAATAAATAAACCTAATTTAATGCATTATATGTAATTGGTACATTAAAGTCCATTTTTATGCTGATGACGATATTGTGTATGCTGCTAATTTTACTCCCACCTACACTCTGACTCCAGTCTACCGTTGATGCTTTCCACTCACCACTTACTAATCCTACACTTATTTTAGATGCAGACAAGTCTAAGTACATGGTATTTTCTTTGACCTTCCTGCCATTAAGACTTTCACTTATGCCCATATAACTCTCAGTGACTCAGAGAAATACTTTGCCATTACAGTAGACTATCATCAAGATTTTTTCCACCCAAAAAATTCAAAGATGACATGAGGTTTTTGGCAGCAAATGAAAGGCTGTCTGTCTTGTCTAAAAAGTAAAACCGTTGTGCAGTCAGAGTTTATGTCTGTACTTGACAATAGAGACACTGTCTCCATTGTTAAGTACACTGTCCTGTCATGCTGCCAGTTCATCACTTAACCCTCTGGAGTCCATGAAAGCGCCGGAGCATGACAACTCATGACGTTACAATGTAAAAAACTAAGCAGCATGGAGCCCTGCTGTCAGCTTCACTCTAAAGTTTTGGCTTTTACACAAGTCTCCATGTTACATTTAGCACATCAACTCTTTTTCAGCAAAGGTAAAAACCACCTCGACCAAGTGTAACATGATATTACTGTTTGTTGTAAGTTTTTGCAGAGATTTTATTGAATTTTGCAGTGTGCATTCAGCATGTTTAATGCAACCTTTTGTGCTTCATGTTTTTTGTGTGTTTTTATGTGTTTTATGTTTGTTTTTTAAGTAGGTTTTTTGCCATTTTTTGTGTACACAGTCCATAGACACTCTTAAAAAAGGGACTAAAAACATTCCTTTTTAGCAAAACATTTGGTTCCTCCCATCTAGATGGTTTTTAGATTATGTATGTATGTTTTCTGTATTTAGCTGTTTTTTCCTTTTTTATCCTTTTTATTATTAGACTGTTATGCTTTTAACCTGTAGCACTTTGAGATTTCCTGTAATGTAAAGTGCAATACAAATAAAATATATTATTATTATTTTTATTATTATTATTATTATTATTATTATTATTAGTCATTTTTGTGTATTTTTTGTGTTTTTATGTATTTATTATGATGTGTGTATGTTTTTTGTAATTTCTTTGTGTGTTTTATGTTTTTTTTGTGTGTGTGGTTTTTGTATTTTTTTGTGTTCAAAATGTTGATCCAGTTAGTCAAAATGACAAAATAATAATCAGGTGAGGTTGTGTTGAAAAAAATGATACCAACATCTTTTAAGTCGTTTATACAGGCAGAATGAAAAATAGTGAAAACCCTTCAAAATCGCCCCAAACTCAAACAAAGGGTTAATAAAGTGGGTTAAAGTGAAAAAAATAATAGTCACATCATGCTGAAGTTGTGCTAAGAAAATACCAAATACCAAACATGGGTATAGTAAATATTATGAGGTATATCAGACCCCAAACGGGTTAAATCACATCGCTGTGACAACTCTCATACTTATCAGTGATTTCTAATCCAAAGTTACAAAAGAAACCTGGTTTGTGAGTGACAGTATGGCCCTTCAGCTGTTTCACAATAGAAGAAACAGTCGAGCGCAAATGCCAAACAGGCATAGAAATTATGAATGCCACAGCATGCTCACCTGAAAAAATGTAATTTTGCTGGCAAAAAATATATTTTTTTGTGCACTGTCACAAAAATAGAGCCCATTGAAGCCTTTTAGCAAACAAGGACAGACAAGAGTTCTGTTTACATGCTTGACATACTCCAATGTGCCAATGAACTGCCTGTTAGCAGGAAAACTACATCAAATATGAACATTTAATTCCTTCTTTTTATATCAGAGAAATTAAAGTAGTTCTGAATAAAAGCTTGACGGAAGGAATTATCACAATACAGTCGACATGCACAAAACAAAGAAGGAACATGCAGCAAGATGCTTGTGGATTTGACAGTAATTTCCATTAAATGTGTTTGCAAAATGACAATGCATTTTGCAAACACATTCAATGGAAATTACTTAATGTAAACATAAATGTTGATCCACAAAAAAGGGTTTGAATGTTTACATTTGGATTGAAATGTCATCATTATTTCTGTTGTATGGAACGAGTGAAATGTAGTGTTTTTTAGGTCTTTTGTGTCTTTTTAAGTCCTTCTGTGTCTATTTTGGTCATTTTGTGTGTTTTTAGTTGTTTTGTGTCCTCTTTTGGGTTTGTTTTTTTGTCTTTTTTTCTTTTTTGCTCATTTTGTGTGTTTTTAGTTATTTAGTGTCTTCTTTTGGGTTTGTTTTTTAGTCATTTTGTGTCTTTTTTTGCTAATTTTGTGTCTTTTTTTGCTAATTTTGTGTCTTTTTTTAGTCATTTTGAATCTTTTTTTTAACTTTCAAAACACTATCATGCTCAATAAAGAACTTCAAATGTTGCAAATGTGAACAATTAGAGTAATGAAAGCAGTTCTGAATAAAAGCTTGACAGAAAGAATAATCACAATACAGTCGACATACACAAAACAAAGAAGGAATTTGACAGTAATTTCCATTAAATGTGTTTGCAAAATGCATTGTATAAATGTTGATCCACAAAAAAGGGTTTGAATGTTTACATTTGGAATTGAAATGTCATCATTATTTCTGTTGTATGTTTCTGTTGTATTACGAGTGAAATGCCTTTCAGATGTTTTATTAACAAGCATGTAATTTAAATGTGTGATGTGTCAGAGGAGACACGGAGGAGAAAAATGTGTTTGTGTGGACGAAAACACACAAAGGGAGAAGACGGGAGTGTAAAAACGAGGCGAGGAAGTAGAGCACATTGTTACCACAGCGACCGTCTGCAAAATGACAGCTGGTTTCTCCTGCTCAGAGCAGATCCAGAGATATGTGTGTGTGTGTGTGTGTGTGTGTGTGTGTGTGTGTACAGTATACTCTGTCTACCATATCCAGACTGATCCTTGATCCTTGATTTTTAAGGCCGATAAAAATATTTCACATATTGTCAAATCTTTAAATCAGCCTTAAAAATCAAGGAAAACATTTTGTAATGAAGCTAGGACTGAGTAAAGATGTTTTTTAACGATTACTTTTATAATCAAAGATGTGTGTTAGAGTTAATATTAAACTGTCCATTTTAAACAGGAGACAGTATGTTTAATTACTATAAACAAACAAATTAAAAATGTTATAATAAAGTTTACTTGAGAAAAAATATGAAGGAAAATGCTGCAAATAAAAAATCTATAGTGCACAATCAAACCCTCCCGCCAAGTTGCCATCAGTAATGGGACACCACATGGGTCTATTCTTGGCCCACTACTATTGTCATTACACAATAATGTAAATGCATTATACCGAATTGGTATATTAAAGCCAAGTTTTATGCTGTTGACAATATTGTGTATGCTGCTAATTCTACTCCCACTTACACTCCAGTCACCACTTACTAATCCTACACTTGTTTAAAATGCAGACAAATCTACACTGTAAAACCCAGCTAGTTGTTTCAGCTCAAATATTTGAGTGTCCATGCTGCCAAATAATTTTATGTCAGGACAACAAAGATAATGGAGTTAATTCAAATGAATCTTGCTATTTGACGCAATATTTTGGGTTAAAATGACTTTTTGCACAAATCTTTGTTGTATTGTAAAGGAAAAATTAGTTATAATGTCAAACAAGCAACTTTGGGGTTTACAGTGTAAGTACATGGTATTTTCTTTGATCCTGTAATCACATCAAAGCATCAAAGGCTTTGCGGTCGACCAATCAGAGCAGAGCAATCAACAGAATTAACAGCTGTGGAATCTTCTAGCACAGTGACAGCAGCCAGAGGTGGACAGACTAGAATTTCTGGCCTTGAACAGAAAGCATTTTTGGCAAAACCATAATACCTATCATTGATCCGACTTCACTTTGAGCGTCCCGAGTTCTTCCTGAACGTCTACATATGTTTTTTTTTCCAGAAAAATGAAAAAATAGCTTTGTTAGAGCGATCTAAAAAAACTGTTCCATCTCCCTTTTTCAGAAATCTTCCTGCGTTTTTAATATGGGACCCAATGAGGCTGTTGGTGGTGTTGGTGGATTATCTGTGCGTCCTACGCCCAAACTATAACTCTGACAGCTTTACCAGAGGATTGTGAGGGAGAAGACTAATTTTCATACGTTTCTATGTATAAATTATTTCTGTAGAGTGAAATTTGCGGCCTGGGGCGCAGTTTTCAAATTTATTTTTCGACAATTTTTTCTCTCCCTCTACACTCTGAGCGATGACATCACACACTGTGACACGAACATTCCGTGCAATACACACCCATTATAATCTCAGAATTTCTCCAAAAATGATCATGGTCATTGAACAGGGACTGATAAAAAACTATATGACCTATCGAAACGTGGATTAATACACCGATACACAAGACTTGTGTCTACTGTTTAAAGTTTAAATGGAGTCTCTAGCTGAAATTATGCCGGAGAAGTAGACGTCTGAAAATCTCCAATTATTGTTCTTTTTCGCTCATTTTTTTCCGGCTGTCCCATTCACTTCAATGCAAAATTTTGGGCAATTTGGGCAAATTCGTATTCTGTAAAGAAAAGTAATAGCACACCGATCCCGATCACACGACACGATCAAACCCATTATTGTCCAGAACTATCAGCCAGCATGTATCTGTGTGTCTATGTGGCTCTGATGATTCTGTACATGCATGATGGAGATGGGAGTGGGAGGGGGGAGAGGGGGAGGGGCAACTAATTCAATCAGCCTCCCCTCCCTCAGTATGACATCATATCCTCTCTGTCCTCCCTCCGTCTCATTACTGCATCCTCCATCAGCCGCCCAGCACTCCACCCTCCATCGCTTTATCCTGCTCATTTTATGTCTTTTTAGTTATTTTGTGTCTTATGTTGTGTCTTTTTGTAGTCATTTTGTGTCTTTTTGTGTCTTTTGTGTCTTTTTTAGTCCTTCTGTGTCTTTTTTTGGTCATTTTGTCTTCTCATTTTGTGTCTTTTTGAGTTATTTTGTGTATTTTTTGGTCATTTTGTGTCTTTATTGGTCATTTTGTGTCTTTTTTTAGTATTTTTGGGTCTTTTGTGTATTTTCTCGTCCTGTGTTTTTTTTTGTTCATTGTATGTTTTTTTAGTTATTTTGTGTCTTTTTTGGTCATTTTGTGTCTTTTTGAGTTATTTTGTGTCTTCTCTTGTGTCTTTTGGGTCTTTTGTTTCTTTTTTAGTCCTTCTGTGTCTTATTTGGTCATGTTGTGCCTTTTAAGTTATTTTGTGTCTTCTTTTGGGTTTGTTTATTTTTTTGTCATTTTGTCTTGTCATTTTGTGTCTTTTTTTTAGTCCTTTAGTCCAACATAAAATGTGAGTTTGAATCTTTTTTTTCTACTTTCAAAACACTATCATGCTCAATAAAGAATTTCAAATGTGTCAAATGTGAACAAAGGTGTCAAATCTAACATATAAGAGGGTTCCATCCATTGCTATCATTTTTTTTGTGTCTTTTATGGTCATTTTGTGTCTTTTTTTGTTCATTTTGTGTCTTTTTTGGTCATTTTGTGTCTTTTTTTCATCATTTTGTGTCTTTTTTTGGTCATTTTGTGTCTTTTACAGTAGGGCTCCACGCTGCTTTGTTTTCTAGTTTGGATGTCATCAACAAGTCTGGATTATTTGGAGCTTTTAGAGACTCCATCGCTTTCTCCATTTCACCTCCGCCCCTTTCTTTCTTTCTTTCTTTCTTTCCTTCCTTCCTCCTCTCTCCCTCCTCCTCTTCCTCTCTCCTCTTCCTCCTCTCTCCTTCCTGGAGGATTAGCGGGTCCAGATCAGGGAGTGTGCTCCGACCTCTGTTTCCTCTGATAATGGGGACTGGGAGCTGGTTTCTCTGTGACACCTACAGGGACTCCATTAAATCAATCCTGAACCAGAATCCTGTGAGGCCGACCCCCCTCCAGCTCCTGCACCGAGCCGTTCCTCCTCTAATCCTCCACATTCACAAGGAGCAGGCTCACATTATATAGGTGACGTATGAAAACACTCTGACGGCTGTGTGATATTAGAAAGAAAAACTGCTGAGCATCAGAACTGTGACATGAATCAGAGCACACATGACGTCCTGCTGCCTCAGGAGGAGAAGACATGAAACCGACTTCAAGAACACCGAGTCTTTGGCTGCTAGGGGCTGGTCATTTAGTGTGTCTTCTTTTTGTGTGTCTTCTTTTTTAGTCATTTTGGGTCTTTTTCGGTCATTTTGTGTTGTCTTTTGTGTGTCTTTTTTTAGTTCTTCTGTGTCTTTTTTGATCATTTTGTGTTTTTTTAAGTCATTTTGTTTCTTCTTTTGTTTTGTGTTTTTGTCATTTTGTGTCTTTTTTTGGTAATATTGTGGCTTTTTTGGCCATTTTGTGTCTTTTTAAGTCATTTTGTGTCTTTTTTTAAGTATTTTTTTTTCTGTCATTTTGTGTCTTTTTTGAAGTATTTTTTTCTGTCATTTTGTGTCTTTTTTTGTCATTTTGTGTCTTTTTTTTCTGTCATTTTGTTCTTTTTTTGTCATTTTGTGTCTTTTTTCTGTCATTTTGTGTCTTTTTTTAAGTAATTTTTTTTCTGTCATTTTGTGTCTTTTTTTGGTCATTTTGTGTCTTTTTAAAGTAATTTAGTTTTTTTTATGTCATTTTGTGTCTTTTTTTTTTTTAGCAATTTGGTGTCTTTTTTTGGTCATTTTGTGTCTTTTTAAAGTAATTTAGTTTTTTTTTTATGTCATTTTGTGTCTTTTTTTTTTTTTTTAGCAATTTTGTGTCTTTTTTTGGTCATTTTGTGTCTTTTTTGGTTATTTTGTGTCTTTTTTGGTCATTGTGTTTCTTTTTAAAGTAATTCAGTTATTTTTAATGTCATTTTGTGTCTTTTTTTTTTTTTAGCAATTTTGTGTCTTTTTTTGGTCATTTTGTGTCTTTTTTGGTTATTTTGTGTCTTTTTTGGTCATTGTGTTTCTTTTTAAAGTAATTTAGTTATTTTTAAGTCATTTCTTGTCTTTTTTTTTTGTAATTTTGTGTCTTTTTTTGGTCATTTTGCCTCCAGCAGCCCCCAGGTAATTTGAGTTTGAGCCCCTGCTTTAGATCCATGTTGTGCATCAAAGGGTTAACATCCTCCTGATTCTTGTCTCAAGGAAAATGAAATTATTTCCTCCCTTGCAAGAAATACAATGATTTATTGAATTTACATCATGTTTTTACCAGATCCCTGTTCTGACTTGTATTATAGATGTATACCTCCACTCTTCCTAAGTATTTCAAATGTCATAAGGCAGGTAAACTAGTTGGCATTTAGAGTAAAAAAAGTATTTTCCTCTAAAACGATTCAGTCACAGTCCATCAGAGAGGTTGTAGAGGAGGTGAGAATATAAAATGCCATCTTTTTCTCCTGTGTCGGACAAAGTTAATCAACAAAGAAGGTCTGCACCTTTAAAACCCAGAGCTACAAAGCTGCAAGCAGAAAAATTCATTATTCTATTACAGTAAATCCTGAACGTTTCCTTTGAGCTTATCACATATTTCTTGCCGAGCTGTGGTGAGTCTCAGCGGGGAGACGCTCCTCTGCCTCAAGCTGTTTATCTTTCAATTCTCACTATTTTACCAGGAGATTACTTCTAGTGTTGTGAGAACAGGAACATAATCTCTGAACCAAAAATAAAGTTGGAACGGCACAAAGCATCTCCTCTTCTAAAGCACACATTTAATCTTCTATTTAGGCTTGAAAGCCTTTTTTTTTAAATCAGGAAACTGAAATTATCTGCCAAAGGAACAGTTGTTCTGTCTTTAGTTTTATAGAATTTTCTGACTTCATGTGAAAGCACAAGGAGAGCAGAGACAGAGCGTCTATTTTTAACATATAAATACCTTCTAATGCACAACATGGGTCTAAAATGACCTTGTGTATTAGAAGAGTAGTGACACAAAAAGTGATTCACTAAATGAACAATTTGAGTAGTTGTGTAACTATGTTTGTCTTATTTGAAGGTTTGACCAAAAAAGCCAAAAAAAAAAGACACAAAATGACGCAAAAAACACAAAATGACCACAAAAACACACAAAATGACAACAAAAAGACACAAAATTACTAAAAAAAGACACAAAATGACTAAAAAGACACAAAATGACTAAAAAAGACACAAAATGACAAAAAAAAGACACCAAATGACCAAAAAAAGACACAAAATGACCAAAAAAGACACAAAATGACTAAAAAGATACAAAATTACTAAAAAAAGACACAAAATGACAAAAAAAGACACTCTTTTTTAGTAATTCTGTGTTTTGTTTTGGTCATTTTGTGTCTTTTTTAAGTAATTTAGTTTTTGTCTGTCATTTTGTGTGTTTTAAAATAATTTTGTCTTTTTTTGGTCATTTTGTGTCTTTTTTTAGTCATTTTGTGTCTTATTTTAAATCATTTTGTGTCTTTTTTTAAATCATTTTGTGTCTTATTTTAAATCATTTTGTGTCTTTTTTTAAATCATTTTGTGGGGTTTTTTTGTTGTAAATTTGTGTATTTTTCTAATAATTTTGTGTCTTTTTTTTATCTTTTTGTGTCTTTTTTTGGTAATTTTGTGTCTTTTTTATATAATTTAGTTTTTACTTCATTTTGTGTCTTTTTTAAAGTAATTTTGTCTCTTTTTTGATCATTTTGTGTCTTTTTAAGTAATTTAGTTATTTTTCTGTCATTTCGTGTCTTTTTTTTTGTCATTTTGTGTCTTTTTTTTACTAATTTTGGTCATTTGAGTCTGAGCCCCCTGCTTTAGCCCCATGTTATTTATCAAAGGGTTAATACCTCCTGATTCTTGGCTGAAGGAAAATGAAATCATTCTTTTTTAGCCTCTAAGGTGAGAGTAAAGCAGCACCATGTGGACGTCAGACTCATCTCACACTTGTCCATCAGCGGAGACCAACGCCATGCTAATGATGATGTCAGGCCCGTCGCCATGGCAACAGCCTGCTGCTGCAGACATGTGTGCATGTGTGGTGTTAGTGAAGGCCGTGGGTCCTCTGAGACGTGACTCCATGTGAGAGGACAGACTACCTGTAACACTTAAACCATCAAAGATTATTATTAATCCAGTGACTCATCCATTCAACAGCACATCCTGACCTTCAGAGGCACAAACACACTATCAGTCATTAAGTTATTGCTTCACAAGGGAATTTAAACTAAACGTCTCCATATATAGCAGGCATGGTGCAAAAATCACTATTCACATCCTGAAATAACTAAACCTTTTTCTCCTTTTTCCTCCTTTCGCAGCTCAGCTTAGGTTGCAGAGGTACTGATCCACTTCTGATGTTTATTTTGTGTCTTTTTTTGGTAATTTTGTGTTTTTTTAATTCATTTAGCGTCTTTTTTAATACTTTTTTTGTGGTAATTTTACGTCTTTTTTAGTAATTTTGTGGGTTTTTTTGGTCATTTTGTGTTTTTTTTTTTATAATGTTGTCTTTTTTTGGTAATTTTGTGTCTTTTTTTGTAATTCGGTGTCCTTTTTGGTAATTTTACGTCTTTTTTAGTAATTTTATGTTTTTTTTTATAATGTGTCTTTTTTTGGTAATTTTTTGTCTTTTTAAAATAATTTTGTGCCTTTTTTTAATACCTTTTTTTGTCTTTTTTTAATAATTTTGTGGGTTTTTTTTGGTAATTTTGTGTCTTTTTTGGGTCATTTTGTGTCCTATTTTGGTAATTTTTTTGTCTTTTTTAGTAATTTTGTGTTGGTTTTTTTTGGTCATTTTGTGTCCTTTTTAAATAATTTTGTGTCTTTTATAATAATGTGTCTTTTTTTGTTAATTTGGTGTCTTTTTTCAATAATTTTGTTTTTTTCTGTCATTTTGTGTCTTTTTTTAAGTAATTTAGCGTTTCTTCAGTCATTTTGTGTTTTTATAGCCCTTTACTTTCACTCTGTGAGGATTTTCTCTGCTGCTTTTTTGAATAAAGAGACTTTAAGTTCACCTGCTCTGCATCTGAGTCCTGACAGGTTCTTAACAAACCAACAGACAACAAGCAAAACATGGAACAAAATAAATGCAAACTGTAAATCAAGAACTTCCTGATCAACTTCCTTGTTCAATCTGACTTACTGTAGCTGTGAAGACAGTTTCCCTGTGCTTTAGGGGACCACTAACACCCCTAACACCACTAACAGCCTCTCAGGTGCGCTCACCTTCAGTTTTAAATCCAGATAAAGTAGTCTGGGTAATCTGGATCAGCTGCTGGCTTGTTTACAACACCTGCTCCTGTTTCTCCTCCCAGCTGATCCTCGTAGTGCTGCTCTGTTCCTCACCAATATGATTTTTTGTCTGTATAATGTTTCCCAAAACGAGACCCAAGTTGTAATAAACCTAAATTGTCCTTTAGGGGCCATTTAGAGATTTCTTTCCGTGTTAACTTAAAACAAAACTGCAAAGTCTACCTGAGGTTTATAGAGCTGAGACTCACCGACAGGCTGTAAATTAACTCATTACACAGAAATATAAGAAGACAGGAAGCAAAGAGAGAGTGTGTTCACTGTAAAAAAGGTGTTTAGTCTAAAAACCAGATCAAACAGTAAATCTAAAGGTCTAAAACCAGATCAAACAGTAAATCTAAAGGTCTAAAACCAGATCAAACAGTAAATCTAAAGGTCTAAAACCAGATCAAACAGTAAATCTAAAGGTCTAAAACCAGATCAAACAGTAAATCTAAAGGTCTAAACCAGATCAAACAGTAAATCTAAAGGTCTAAAACCAGATCAAACAGTAAATCTAAAGGTCTAAAACCAGATCAAACAGTAAATCTAAAGGTCTAAAACCAGATCAAACAGTAAATCTGAGGGAAATGATCTTGCTGCATGGACAGATAATTTACCTTGACAAGATTTATTAAATTAAGATTATTAAATCTAGAAATAAGCATGTTGAACACTTAAAATAAGAAATTAACTCTTAAAACCAGATAAATTATCTAACACTTCTAAATCTAAAGTTTTTTTTTATCTTGGTAAGAACCAAATAATTGTCAGGTCACACAGCTTTAATTTATCTATTTTGCAATTTTCTTGTCTTTTTTGGTCATTTTGTGACCAAAAGAAGATGTAAAAAGACACAAAATTACCAAAAAAAGAAACAAAAAAGACACAAAAAGACCAAAAAAATAAACAAAAACGACACAAAAAGACAAAAAAAGACACAAAAAAAGAAACAAAAAAAGAAACAAAAAGATGTAAAATCACAAAAAAAGACATAAATAGACAAAAAAATACCCAAAAAACATACAAAAAGACAAAAAAAACCCCACCAAAAACGTATTGTTATCTTGGTAAGAACCAAATAATCATCAGGTCACTCTGCTCGGGCCAGTTCATCACTGCTGGCAGCTTTAATTTATCTGGTTTTAAGAGTTAATTTCTTATTTTAAGTGTTCAACATGCTTTTTTCTAGATTTAATAATCTTAATTTAATAAATCTTGTCAAGGTAAATTATCTGTCCATGCAGCAAGATCATTTCCCTCAGATTTACTGTTTGATCTGGTTTTAGACCTTTAGATTTACTGTTTGATCTGGTTTTAGACCTTTAGATTTACTGTTTGATCTGGTTTTAGACCTTTAGATTTACTGTTTGATCTGGTTTTAGACCTTTAGATTTACTGTTTGATCTGGTTTTAGACCTTTAGATTTACTGTTTGATCTGGTTTTAGACCTTTAGATTTACTGTTTGATCTGGTTTTAGACCTTCAGATTTACTGTTTGATCTGGTTTTAGACATTTAGATTTACTGTTTGATCTGGTTTTAGACCTTTAGATTTACTGTTTGATCTGGTTTTAGACCTTTAGATTTACTGTTTGATCTGGTTTTAGACCTTTAGATTTACTGTTTGATCTGGTTTTAGACCTTTAGATTTACTGTTTGATCTGGTTTTAGACCTTTAGATTTACTGTTTGATCTGGTTTTAGACCTTTAGATTTACTGTTTGATCTGGTTTTAGACCTTTAGATTTACTGTTTGATCTGGTTTTAGACCTTTAGATTTACTGTTTATCTGGTTTTTAGACTAAACACATTTTTTACAGTGTGTGTGTGTGTGTGTGTGTGTGTGTGTGTGGCCTTTGATAATCTGCAGCCAGCCCAGAATCATGAGGTGTTGCAGCCATTAGAAGACATGCAGCTCCAGCTGAGACAGATATCAAAGGGCCCCGGTCGGGGCCCAGTGGGGCCCCTGGCTGCTCTGCAGCGACCTGCTGCGTGGACACGTCTGTCAGCAGCGCCACGCCGCGCCGGATCACACGGGGAGGAGGTGAGGAGGTGAAGAGATGGATAGAGGAGAGGAGGAGGAGAGGATGTGTGTCTACATGTTGGACAGTAGAGGTCGGCCGTATCGTATCAGTCACCATTATACCGGTATATTTTTTTATGAGTAAAAAAATGCATATTGAGATATTGGCAACATTCTATGGACTGAAATATGAAATATGTGCCACCAGAAACTGAATTTGAATCATTTATATTTGAATTTGAATTGCTTAACTTGAATAATTGCATTAAAAAACTGAATTTGAATCACATCATTTCAATTTGTATTGTTCAATTTGAATCATTGCATTGAAAAACTGAATCTGAATTGCAATTTGAAATTGAATGTATTAGTTTGGAACTGAACATTCAGTTCTCACAATTCAAATTCAGTTCATGAAATTCAATTTAAATTTTCTGCAACGAACATCCGGGTAGTTGAGGCAGAGCAATCGAGCGCAGAAAACGGAGCTGCTGATTGGCCGAAGAGGCGCTCTGTGTATCTGGGCTCGATTGCTTTTGCCTCAACTACCCGGATGTATATTGCAGAAAATTCAAATTAGCAATACAAATTCAAATTATGTGATTCAAATTCAGTTTTGTAATGCAATTATTCAAGTTAAGCAATTCAAATTAAAATATAAACAATTAAAATTCAGTTTCTGGTGGCAACTCAGCACATAGCATTCCTCCTTGTTGCCGTAGTGACTAAGGGTTTCCATTAATCACAGAGACTGTGGAGCTCCAGAGTCTCTATGTGCTGCTCTATCGTCCCATTTCAACCTACTGAGTTATAATATAAAGTTATTATGTGATGTGTCTTTGCTCAGCAGAGTGTCTGTCACCTGTCAGTCTAAGCCCCGCCCACCTCTCTACACCGAGCTGTCCTCCTACCTGTCTGTCTCAGTCCCGTCCCCACATCATCTCTACATGTGCTGAACTAAATCCTATCAACCTGTCCGGGCCGCCAGAGGTCCAAACGGTCCAAACACACTGTTGCATTATGCCGTTTGTTAGCTGCGAGCTAACATTAGCTAACAATACACTGAGCTGCCGTGCCTACCTGTCTGTAATGTATCAGTCCCGTCCCCACATCATCTCTGTGTGTGTGTCTGTGTGCACGAGCCGAACTAAATCCGTCAGAGGTCCAAACACACTGTTGCAGTATGCCGGTCGTTAGCCGCAAGCTAACATTAGCTAACAGTTATTCATTCATTCATTCATCGCTTATCGACACTCGGGTCGCGGGGGGCTGGAGCAACATGATCTCACAGAAATCCGTGAAATAGCCACGGATTTCGCTTAACTCAAAATCCGTGGAATAGCCACGGAATCACTCAAATTTCCGTGAAACTGACACGGATTTCGCTACAATACAAGTTAATGACAGTCATATCCCGTGGCTATTCCAACATACAAAGCTATTATGTACATTCACTGAGTGAATATTTAGAAAATAAAACATATATTTCTCGCTACAAATGTGATCAAAATCCATTTTTATGCAGAAGCTAAGTCAAAATATTGATTTTTCACTAAAAATGAGAGAACTGTCCGCCATGTTTTTTGTTCTGACCGCTGGGACCTTGAAAGTCACGTGACTTGGAACAAACCAATAGGAACAAATATCCATGGAATAGCCACGGGATATGACTGTCATTAACTTGCATTGTAGCAAAATCCGTGTCAGTTTCACAGAAATTTGAGCGATTCCGTGGCTATTCCACGGACTTTGAGTTAAGCGAAATCCGTGGCTATTTCACGGATTTCTGTGAGACCAGGTTGGCTGGAGCCTATCCCAGCTGACATTGGGCGAGAGGCGGGCTCTCTATGTGCTGCAATGTAAATACCGTATTTCCTCAAATAGTAGCCGGGGCTTCTATTAATAAAAAGTCAGTTTGAGACCCGGCTAATAATAGGGGCAGGCTGTTATTTGAAGGAGGCTTTTATTAAAAAAAGAAAATCAGAGCAGCTCTGACCGTCACTTTTTAGAGTGTTTTACACAGCGCATTGTAGCCAGTTACCAGGATGTCGGCCATATTGGAAGTACTGGGATGTAAACAAACAATGAACAGCTGAATGTTCATTTGAAGCAGGATTTAAAATGTCTAAACTACTAAAAAGCCCAGAAGAACGTGTGTAAACGGCTCGACTTTACAGAGAATGACTAGGACAGCAGGAGAAACAACCATATTTACCTACAGGACTAACTCGTGGGGACAAACTTCTAAATACAGGTGTTGTGTCCATTTTATTTGTGTCTTTTGTGTTTAGCCGAACCATTTTCGTCATTCTGTGTCTTTTTTTAGTCATTTTGTGTCATTTTTTTGTCATTTTAGGTCATTTTTTAGTCATTTTGTGTCTTTTTCGGTCATTTTGTGTCTTTTTTGTGTCTTTTTTGGTCATTTTGTGTCTGTTTTGGTCATTTTGTGACTTTATTTAGTAATTTTGTGTCATTTTTTTGTCATTTAAGGTTAGGCCTTGTAGAGAGAACTGTTTGGGGTTCAGGTAAACTTGGGGTCATGTTAACGACTTAAAGGAGGACTGGTTGGGGTCAGGGGTCAGGGTGGTGCAGGTTAAGGTAAGGGGGACACATATCGACGGGGGAACAGACTTTGACATAACACCGGTAAGACACCCGGCTTTTATTTACTAAAAACTGTTTTTACACCCGGTTTCTGGACAGAAAGAGGAGGAAGAAGCGGCCAGAGAGCGGGACGGGTGGATGAGTTAACTCACTGTCCTCCGAAGAGCTGCATGCCCAGCAGAGCGAAGACCACGATGAAGAGGAAGAGGAGGAAGAGCAAGCTGATGATGGACTTCATGGAGTTGAGGAGGGAAACCACCAGGTTCCTCAGAGAGTTC
The DNA here is from genome assembly GCF_030273125.1 of Centropristis striata. Classification (NCBI taxonomy): domain Eukaryota; kingdom Metazoa; phylum Chordata; class Actinopteri; order Perciformes; family Serranidae; genus Centropristis; species Centropristis striata. The sequence goes on from NC_081535.1 coordinate 2,328,111, forward strand.
CAATATCTGAGAGGAAGCACAGAAATCTCTTTTATTATTAAGAGAACAAACAGATCCAGACAAAGACAGCACAACAACCAAAACAGAGGAGGAAGAGAGGAACAAATGGTAAATATGAGCCGTAGGTGGCAGAAAACAAACGGATGCGTCAGGCTCCACAGCTGCCAGTCACTGAATCACAGGATTACTGATAATCGCAGGAAATAAAAGGATTGCCATCAAACTCTAACAGGATTTTAGGTTCGGGGAGAAAAGAATTCAGATTTAAGCCGTGAGAGAAAGAGCAGCGCTGCTACATCAAACACTCTCTGCTGTGTTAGTACATATACACTGATAGCTCTTAAAGAATACAGCAGCTTTATGTTGGTTTATCACTTTATTACTGAGGACAGTAACTATTTTAATCTGGTTTAACGTTGAGAATGTGGAGAGTTGAGTAATTATAGCAGCACTGATTTTACACACCAGTTTTAGCCACGGAGCTCAGTTTGATGCTGTAGTCCAGCCTGGATGAATTACAGGGACATTACTTCATGTTAAATCTCAACCTGTAAAGTAACTAAAGCTGTCAGCTAAATGTAGTGGAGTAAATGTTCAATATTTGCCTCAAAATGTAGTGGAGTAGACGTATAAAGTTCCAAAAAATGGAAATACTCAAGTAAAGTACAAGTGAGTAATTGTACTTAGTTACTTTCCACCACTGCTGATGTAGTATAAAGAGCGACAAAGTCCGTATCTGTCAGGTTGGACAAACGACGTTCAGCACGACGTTCAGCCACGTCAACACAGATTTATTTATGTTGACAACTTAACCAACATATGTAACTTAATAAAACCTTCTGTGATGGAAGCCCAGTGGTGGAAAGTACATTTACTCAAGTACTTAAGTACAATTTTGAGGTACTTGAGAATTTCCATTTTATGTAACTTTTACTTCTACTTCACTACATTAAGAGGTAAAAATTGTACTTTTTACTCCACTAGATGGCGCTTTCTGTTCAACAAAGGGCTGAAATCACACTCAGTTACCATATCTTGAGCCTTTTTCTTTAAATCAAGAGCGCCATCTAGTGGACTCAGAAAATAAAGGAAATGGTTCATGAGGCTTCATTGGCACAGCACTACTCAAAACTATCAACAGCTCAGATTTCATGAGCCATGACATGATGACCTCATCAACACCACAGGAACTAGCCAGATCCCCAGCAGACAGTGAGTAGGGAAGGCATGGAGTTGTTTATTTTGTTTGTTTGTTTTTGTTTTGTTTTGGGTGATTTTTGTTCCTGAGACTGCAGGCAGGAGTGGGAGGGTAAGGGTGGGTCGATGTCGGGGAGGAGGGTCTGTTCTTGTACAACATTTGATGGTGTTAATAAAAAGTTGATCACAAAAACAAACTGAACTCACTTGGTGACTTTAAATATCCGGAGCAGTCTCAGAGCTCTCAACACACTGATCCCAAACGATGCTCCTGGTTTAATCATGTCCCAGATCACCTCGAAGATACTCCCCACAATCACCTGGAGACGAGACAGGACAGTTATAAACTGCTCTATGTGGATTATTAGGACCAACTAGACAACATCTACCTGTGAGTCAACAGTCTCTTACCCCAAAGTCGAAGCAGTTGAAGGAGGAGTGGAAGTAGTTCCTGGCTCCGAGGCCGTACATCTTCAGAGACATCTCAGTCAGGAACAAACCCAGGAACACAAACTCTGCTGTGTCTGTTTAAACACGGACAATTAAAAAAATGACTTTTATAAGACGTCAACATCAGCAGGTGAGACAGTATGAGTGTGTGTGTGTGTGTGTGTGTGCGTGCGTGTTTGTTTGTGCGTGCGTGCGAGTGAGCGTGCGTTTGTTTTTGTTTGTGCGTGCGTGCGTGCGTGCGTGCGTGCGTGCGTGCGTTTGTTTGTTTGTTTTTGTGTGTGTGATTGTGTGCTAGTGTGCTTGTGCGTACGTGCTTGTGTGTGCGAGCCTGTGTGTGCGTGCCTGTGTGTGCGTGCTTGTGTGTGCGTGCGTGCTTGTGTGTGCTTGTGCGTGCTAGTGTGCTTGTGCGTACGTGCTTGTGTGTGCATGCTTGTGTGTGCGTGCTTGTGCAGACGTGCTTGTGCGCGCGTACTTGTGTGTGCGTACGTGCTTGTGCATGCGTGTGCGCGCGTGCTTGTGTGTGCGTGCGTGCTAGTGTGCTTGTGCTAGTGTGCTTGTGCGTACGTGCTTGTGTGTGCATGCTTGTGTGTGCGTGCTTGTGCAGACGTGCTTGTGCGCGCGTGCTTGTGTGTGCGTACGTGCTTGTGCGTGCGTGCTTGTGTTTGCGTGTGCGCGCGTGCTTGTGCATGCTTGTGTGTGTGTGCCTGTGTGTGCGTGCCTGTGTGTGCGTGCTTGTGTGTGCGTGCGTGCTTGTGTGTGCTAGTGTGCTTGTGCGTACGTGCTTGTGCGTACGTGCTTGTGCGTACGTGCTTGTGTGTGCATGCTTGTGCAGACGTGCTTGTGCGCGCGTGCTTGGTGTGCGTACGTGCTTGTGTGTGCGTGCTTGTGTGTGCGTGCTTGTGTGTGCTTGTGCGTGCTAGTGTGCTTGTGCGTACGTGCTTGTGCGTACGTGCTTGTGTGTGCATGCTTGTGTGTGCGTGCTTGAGCAGACGTGCTTGTGTGTGCGTACGTGCTTGTGTTCACGTGTGCGCGCGTCCTTGTGCATGCTTGTGTGTGCGTGCGTGCTTGTGCATGCTTGTGTGTGCGCGCTTGTGTGTGCGTGCTTGTGTGTGTGTGCTATATATATATATATATATATATATATATATATGTATATATACATATATGTGTGTGTGTGTGTGTGTGTGTGTGTGACTCACAGAGGGCTCTGGTCAGCCAGTCCGGCTGGTCGTAGTGAACGATGGCGACACACAGCGTGTTGAGTCCCACCAGACAGAGAACGATCCAGTAGAAGCTCTGAGCCTTCACCATGCGGCGGATGAAGAACCGGGTTCTCTTCTCTTTACGTCTGAAGTACGAAGACGAGTCCAGCTTCCCAACGCTCTTCACACTGGAGCGCCCGAACGGAGAGCCGGGAGGAGCTGAGGATGGAGAGGAGAGACGCTTAAATATATATGTATACACTGCAAAAAAAGAAAAGTTGGGTGAACTCAAAATTTCAAGGCAACAAACTTCGATAAAATTTCAAGTTGGGCAATTAAACTAAATATTTTAAGTTTTGTTTTTGAGTTTGCTCAACTCTGAATTCAGATTTTTGTCAACTCAACACGATTGTAACGCCGCTATGAAATGTCAGCTAATGTTGCGACCACAATTTTGAGCTAGCATTGATACGCTAATGGCTACTCTTGTAGCTATAACAAGCAGCGCAGCTAGCATCAGTTAGCCGTTAGCATCAGTTAGCCGCTAGCATCAGTTAGCCGCTAGCATCAATTAGCCACTAGCGTCAGTTAGCCACTAGCATCAGTTAGCCGCTAGCGTCAGTTAGCCGCTAGCTTTCGCTAGTGACCGAATTTCACTGCTTTTCCGCATTTCACAACAAAGAAATAAGAGTTATCAGAACTATTGTCCCTTGTTGTGAACCCCAACTTAAAGATATAAGTAACAACAACTCACCAACTTGTTTTTGAGCAGACAACTGGCTTCCTTTGTTGTGCTAACTTACATTTTTGCCCTAAATGTCAATAATTTATATTTCCAAGTTTTACCAACTTAAATCACTGTTTTAGGCCAACAAATACAAGTTGGCCAAAAAATACAAGTTGGCTTTTTTGCAGTGTATATATATATATATATATATATATATTGACAGGTTTGACAGTGAATCACTGTGTGTGTTTCCTCGTCTTCGTCCTGCAGCCTCATCATCATCGCCCTGCTCATCAAGATCACAATTATTTATATCAGATATATTATGGAGCCATGCATATGTCTACAGAGAGTTCAATGTATATGGCAAGCCGTTCAGGAAATTATTATATACATGGATTCAAAACCTGAGAGTATATATATATATAAATGTAAAAAATCATGTTTTGGCTGGTATATACATTTACAGTGTTTCATTGTTACTGAAACTGAATTAACTCATTCATCATTTTACATCTTTTACTGTCATGGTTTTTGTGTCTTTTTGTCTGTTATTGTCTCTTTTTTTGGTCATTTTGTGTCTTTTTTGCCTTTTTGTGTCTTTTTTTAATTATTTTGTGTCTATTTTTTGTCTTTTTGTGTCTTTTTTTGGTCATTTTGTGTCTTTGTTAGTGCTTTAGTGCAGACTGAAATCCCTGTGAAGAGGTTATTCACTCATTTTAGTTACAAAAAGACACATGTTGTTGAAATAAGCACATAAAGCTATGGTCAGTGGGTAAATTATACTCAAAACAAGATAATTAAGATACTATTATGGGATATAAGAAGAAAATACTTGGTAAGCTTCATGTTTTTGCAGTGTAGAGCTCCAGGAGCTGAAAGTTTTACAGACAGAAGAGTAATAATGGATCAGGAAGAGTTGGTTAGGGATTTATTCGACTTTATTTCTGCTAAACAGCTCTGAAAGATGTTTGTGTCCAAAAACTTTAACTGATAAAAGTAACAACATCGACCCAAGGGACGCAAAGAAAAGAGTTTTCCTTGCAGCTGCTCATTAAAAAGTATGATGCACCTAATATATATTTATATATATATATATATATATTAGAGCAGGACTGCAGGCATCATGTGTGAAACAAGGAGGTGAAAATGTGACTCTGCAGCTTCTATTCCCTCGACTCTTCATTTAACAGAAAACAGTCACAAGATGAGACAGGAAATAAAGTAATGAAGGCAACAAACTGGTTTCATTTACCTGATTGTGTTCTTTTTCCAGCCAACAGACTAGAAATCATGTGTTGTCTTTGATTGGGACCGTGAAGTCCATTAATATTAAAAAGTCTCATTCTAATGTGCTGCAGGTGATTCTCTGGCTATTTTAATGTAACGGACTAATTAGAAAAGTTAATTATACGTCTTTAGCCTCAGGTGGTCTGCCTCTACAGCAGGGGGCTCAAACTGGCGGCCCGCGGGCCAATTGTGGCCCTCGTGACGATATTTTGTGGCCCCCACCTGGATATGAAAGTTTAATGTGAGTTTTATATGAATGGCACTTTACCGTGTTGTGTGTGGAAGGTCCCTTTAATTACTGTTTTGGGTAATTTTGTGTCTTTTTTTGGCAATTTTGTGTCTTTTTTTAATAATTTTGTGTCTTTTTTGGGTAATTATATGTCTTTTTGGAGTCATTGTGTGTCTTTTTTGGTAATTTTGTGTAATTTTTTAGAATTTTTTTTTTCTTAATTATAAAGAAATTTTTTTTTCTTAATTATATGTCTTTTTGGAGTCATTTTGTGTCATTTTTTAGTAATTTTGTCTTTTTTAAATAATTTTGTGTCTGTTTTAATAAATCTGTGTCTTTTTTGGTAATTTTTATGTCTTTTTTGGTAATTTTGTGTGTTTCTTTAAAATAATTTTGTGTCTTTTTAAAATAATTTTGTGTCTTTTTGTTTATTCTGCGTCTTTCAGTAATTTCGTGTTTTTTCAGTCATTTGTGTCAATTTTGTGTCTTTTTAAAAATAATTTTGTGTCTTTTTTAAAAATAATTTTGTGGGTTTTTTTTTAAATAATTGTGTGTCTTTTTGGTAATTCTGTGTCATTTTTGGTAATTTTGTGTCTTTTTTGGTCATTTTGTTTCTTCTTTAAGTGATTTAGTGTTGTCAGTCATTTTGTGTCTTTTTTCAGTCATTTTGTGTCTTTTTTTAGTAATTTTGCATCTATTTTCGGTTATTTTTATCCTGCCTCCAGTGGTTTGAGCCCTCTGCTCTACAGGAGAAACAGATAAAGATAAAGTCCAGTTTAAAGTTTGAAACCTAACAAAGCGTTCCTCCTGTGAGGCGACAGGACCAGCTGATGTGATAAAGTGACACCAGAGAGTCAGAACATGCTTCTGGTTATTGTAGTCGACAGGCTTTTATGGAGCTTTTATTGTAAAGGTCGCCTCCATGAAAAGGAGCATGAGGAGGTCAGAGGTCACGGGCTGCTGGAGGATGAAAGACTCACGGACGGAGGAGATGTCAGCGAAGGGATCGTCTCCCTCCTCGGCTCCGATCAGGTCGTTCTTTCCTTTCTTCACTTTGCCTCGTTTCAGGACTGGAGAGAGAAAAACACATTATCACATGTCAGTGTTAAATATCACAGTTAGAGTAATAAAGGAACCTGGTCTGGTTCTTTCAGGGGAGACAGGTGGGAGCATAGAGGGAATAAATAATAATAAAATAATAAAGGAGCCAGAACCTTAATTCATAAAAAAAAATATGCATTAAAGTCCAAAAATAATGTGTTTGTTTATCAAGAATTGTCAACAAAAACACAATCAGAAAAGAAAAAACTAACATGACTCGACATACAAGACAAGATATATAAATACTACCAATAATAATAAAAGTAAATGAATACAAAAAAGTAAATTAAAGAAAAAAAAAAAAATAATAATAATAATAAAAATAATAATAAAAATAAACACATACGAAATAATAATGAATGTAAATTATTACAAAAAAGTAAATTAAAGAGAAAATAATAATAATAATAATAATAATAATAATAACAATAAATATATACAAAATAATAACAAAAGTAAATGAATACAAAAAAGTAAATTAAAGAGAAAATATTAATATTAATAATTATTACATAATTACATAATTGGAGACTTTTTTCTATGTTTTATTATTATTATTATTTTTTATGTGAAGCACTTTGTGTTACATTTCTCTTGTATGAAAAGTGCTGTACAAATAAAGTCTGAATGATTGATATGCTTGTTATCTGATGCTAACTTTTGGGAAATATAGGAGAAATCTAGAGACACAAGAATATGTTCTTAGAATATATTTTTCTGTCCACTGGTCTGAAAGAAGACACGTTATGGAAATAAAATAGCTCAAAATCTCATAACTGACCAGTGACTGAAGTGATTTGCCTTAAAACAGATTTTTTTATGAGAAGACGTCAAATACAGCAAGAAAAAGAAGCATTTATAAATGTATTTATATTGAACAGCCGTCATCCCCCCACAGAATACATGTACTACTGTGTGTGTGTGTGTGTGTGTGTGTGTGTGTGTGTGTGTGTGTGTGTGTGTGTGAGAGCTAATTGGAAGCTATGAATAGCAGGCATCAATCATGTTTTTCATTTGGAGATGTTCTGCTTCCTGCTTGGAGCCAACGATGGAATGAGAAACTGCCGACGCGTCATAAATGTGACGGTCACATGACTCGCTCTAAGATCATTCTGGCGATCTACAACCCCTCGACAGAATCTCTGCTGGAGAAAAGGAGGAACCAGGCAGGCAGCTAAACCAATGAGACTGAGCAACACATATGGAAGAATTATCCTATCTTTATTCAAGAGCGCAGATTTTCAGTTTGAGAGCATGCTCACATTTAGTGCTCACACAAAACAGTATTTATACTATATAAAATATATCCTGCTAATATAAAATTAGAAAAAAATCTAAGATAACTCTTCTTAGGATTACATAAGATTAACTGAGTGTGCTTGAAAAAGCACACTATGTTATTCCGCAGGCTTATTTTGTGTGCTTGCTTGCAAAAGCACAGTAATTGTTATTCCGTGGGCTTATTTTTATTATTTTGTGTGCTTGCTTGCAAAAGAACACTAATTGTTATTCCGTGGGCTTATTTTTATTATTTTATGTGCTTGCTTGCAAAAGAACACTAATTGTTATTCCGTGGGCTTATTTTTATTATTTTATGTGCTTGCTTGCAAAAGAACACTAATTGTTCTTCCGTGGGCTTATTTTTATTATTTTGTGTGCTTGCTTGCAAAAGCACACTAATTGTTATTCTGTGGGCTTATTTTTATTATTTGTGTGCTTGCTTGCAAAAGAACACTAATTGTTATTCCGTGGGCTTATTTTTATTATTTTGTGTGCTTGCTTGCAAAAGAACACTAATTGTTATTCCTCGGGCTTCTTCTTATTTTGTGTGCTTGCTTGCAAAAGCACACTAATTGTTATTCCGTGGGCTTATTTTTTGTTTCTTCTGTGGTGTTTTTTCGGTCAACTACTCCTTTTTGGTCTCTTATTCAGCAAAAAAACACGGCAAAAAATCCCCCCAATGTTACCCTATGGAGAGGCTCGAGTGGATGACATCATAGCTGGAGTGCAGAGGGAGAGAAACATTTGTCAAAAAATAAATTTGGAAACTGCGCTCGAGGCCGCAGATACCACACACAGAAATAATCTCTCTTCTCATTTTGACTTTTTTTCGTGACTACGACTTTTTAAAAAATCATTTTAATATGTTTAAATAATCTTTAAAAATGTTTTTTAAATAGACATTTTTTCAAAATAATGACCTAATATCTCAAAATAATGAGATATTTTCTCTAAATAATGACTTATTATCTCAAATTAATGAGACATTTTCTCAAAAAAAATCATAGATTTGAGGGTTTGTGTCTATGAGACAGAATAATAATACATGTCCCAAGGTTTTTCACTCATTTTAATATGTTTGGATAATCTTTAAAAATGTTTTTTTTAAAAAGGAAAAATTAAATCCATGTTCACTCATATTGACGGACAGCCAAGAATGTGTTTTAAATCTTTTTTTAATTGATTTTTTGAACCTCTAAATGAAATAATTCCCTCAGGTTCTTATCTCAGGACTGGAGGTAAACGGTGGATAGTTTTAGTTTTCAAACAGAGAATTTACCTGAGTCAGTCAGCTGTGATTGGCACTTTGCTCCACTGTTCCTACCTGTCAGTCATGTGACAAAAGCTCCACTCCATATTTTCTATTTTCTGCTCTAACAACGTCAGAGTGGTTTTCCTCCTCAGACTCTCTAATCCTCAATACGGAACTAATGGAGGAAATAAGGCAGCTGGGTGCTGTCTATTTACTGGAACCAGCAGCATCAACATGTCCGTTTACCAACAAACACGTGTGTGTGTGTGTGTGTGTGTGTTTGTGTGTGTGTGTGTGTTTGTGTGTGTGTGTGTGTGTGTGTGTGTGTGTGTAGGGGAGCGTGGTATAGTGAATTTTCTTCAAATCCAATCAGACTAAAGCTGTAAATCCTTCTAATTAACCCCTGAGAGAGAGGGAGAGAGAGAGAAGGAGAGAGAGCGAGAGAGAGAGGGAGAGAGAGAAACCCTAACCCTAAAACCAGAGAGAGGGAGAGAGAGAGAGAGAGGGAGAGAGAGAGAGAGAGAGAGAGAGAGAGAGAAACCCTAACCCTAAAACCAGAGAGAGGGAGAGAGCGAGAGAGAGAGGGAGAGAGCGAGAGAGCGAGAGAGCGAGGGAGAGAGAGAAACCCTCACCCTAAAACCAGAGAGAGAGAGAGAGAGAGAGAGAGGGAGAGAGAGAGCGAGAGATAGAGAGAGAGAGAGAGAGAGAGAAACCCTAACCCTAAAAACAGAGAGAGGGAGAGAGCGAGAGAGCGAGGGAGAGAGAGAGAGAGAGCGAGAGAGCGAGGGAGAGAGAGAAACCCTAACCCTAAAACCAGAGAGAGAGAGAGAGAGAGAGAGGGAGAGAGAGAGAGAGAGAGGGAGAGAGAGAGAGATAAACCCTAACTCTAAAACCAGAGAGAGAGGGAGCATTGAAAGCACGGTTTTCAAATTTAATTATTATTAGTTTTATTGCTGTATTTTTATGTTAAGACATCTATCTATCTAGGCTTTTTCTCAATGCAACACTGGCTTTGGCATTGTTATTCCATGGGCTTATTTTTATTATTTTGTGTGCTTGCTTGCAAAAGCACACTAATTGTTATTCTGTGGGCTTATTTTTTTGTTTCTTCCATGGTGTTTTTTCGGTCGACTACTCCTCCCAGAGTTTTGGTCTCTTATTCGGCAAAAACACGACAAAAAAATCCCCCCAATGTTACCCTATGGAGAGGCTCGAGTGGATGACATCATTGCTAGAGTGCAGAGGGAGAGAAAAATTTGTACTCAAGTACAGTACTTGAGTAAATGTACTTAGTTACTTTCCAACACTGAAGAACAACCAAGCTTTCTTAAACAATTTCAATTTACAATTAAATTTCTCTCTCTCCCTCTCTCCCTCTCTCTCTCTCTCTCTCGCTCTCTCTCTCTCTCCCTCTCACCCTAAACCTAACCCCCAACCCTCTCCCTAACTCTCTCTCTTGCTCTCTCGCTAATTTTTTTCGTGACTACGACTTTTAAAAAAAAAAAAATAATTTTAACTTTTTTCTTTTTCTTTTAACTTTTTTCTCGTGACTTCAACCTTTTCTCGTTATTTTGACAGTGTCAGACAGACACCTTGGCACCGTGTTTGTAGCAAAAATATACTGTAATATATATACAAGCCGTCATTTTTGCATTTATTTTTTGTGGCATGTTTCCCATGTCAATAAAGCTGTATTGAGTTGAATTGAGAGAGAGAGAGAGAGAGAGAGAGAGAGAGAGAGAGAGAGAGAGAGTGACAGTGTGTCTCTGTGAAACGAGGCACCAGGAGCACGGGGCGGACACCATGATAACCACTTAAATAATCATAATGCTAAGTGCTAATTATGATGATGATGATGATGATTGATGGTTGGCTGCCGCGGCTACAAACAGTCTGACAGGTTACCGTAAATACCGTAAATAATTATGTCTGAGGTTTCACTAAACTACGCTCCGCAGGGTGAAGAGAACCGATGGAAGTTTATTTCTGATAATTTGATGAGAAACAGAAGATCCTGTTTAGAGCTTATAATGAGAAAATAGACAAATAGACATTTTCTTGAAATAATGATAATTTGTCTCCAAATAATGATTAACTCAAAATAATGAGACATTTTAACGAAATAATGAGATATTTTCTCAATATAATGACTTAGTAACTCAACATAATGACATTTTTTATCAAAATAATGAGAAATTTTCTCAAAAAATGTCATAGTATCTCAAAATAAGGAGAGATTTTCTCAAAATAATGAGACATTGTCTTGAAAAAATGACTTTGTAGCTCAAATAATGAGCCATTTTCTCAAAATAATGAGACATTTTCTCAAAATAGTGACTTAGTATCTCAAAATGAGACTCTTCCTCAAAGTAATGAAACATTTTCTCAAAATAATGAGATATTTTAATGAAATAATGAGATATTTTAATGAAATAATGAGATATTTTCTCAATATAATGACTTAGTAACTCAAAAAAATGACAATTTTAAATCAAAATAATGAGACATTTTCTCAAAAAATGTCATAGTATCTCAAAATTTTCTCAAAATAATGAGACATTGTCTTGAAAAAATGACTTTGTAGCTCAAATAATGAGCCATTTTCTCAAAATAATGAGACTCTTCCTCAAAGTAATGAAACATTTTTTCAAAATAATGAGACATTTTAATGAAATAATTAGATATTTTCTCAATATAATGACTTAGTAACTCAAAATAATGAATTTTTTTTATCCAAATAATGACACATTTTCTCAAAAAACGACTTCGTAACTCAAATAATGAGCCCTTTTCTCAAAATAATGAGACATTTTCTCAAAATAGTGACTTAGTATCCCAAAATGAGACTCTTCCTCAACGTAATGAAACATTTTCTCAAAATAATGAAAATCTTTCTCAAAACAATGACTTTGTAACTCAAATGAGGAATGTTGTCAAAATACTGGCTTAGTATCTCAAAAATAATGAGAAAAGTCCTTTAAAGTAATGACTTAGAAATGTTTTTCATCTTTTTCTTTTTTAGAAAACATCTTGTTTTTTTGGGACACTGAACCGTTGAATGAAGGAACATTTAGGTTATAATGACACTATAATAACCAGATATTTTCTCTTTATTCTGAGGCTTTATTATTCTGTTTTCTGTTTTACTGGCAGAAATGGGCTTCCAGAAGTTCACATTCATGCCTGATGATTAATGCACAGAACAATGATGCTGTGAAAAAAGATCTATTATTAGAGATAAATGATGAAGTGAACCTCCTACGGTGAAGAAGACACAGATTCAGATCCTCGCTCTGTTTTTACCTGGAAGGTTTTGTTTCCTCTTGTACCACGCTCCGTCCAGCGGGGACTTCTCCTCTGCAATCTCATCCTCCTCCTCCAGCAACACCTCCTCTGCAGAAGGAGAGAGAGAGAAAGGAGAGAGAGAGGGACTTTCTATCAGTTCGTCATGTTTTTCTAACACAACAAACAGGTTGGTGCCAGCTCTCCTGCTGCTTCACACATTCAGAGTCCAACCTGCTTTGCAGATCCACTCCAAGTATCCAGTGAGCTCCCTCTCGATCTGCTGCTGCCTCCGGAGCTTCAGGAACTCCTGCCTCTTCTCCACGCGCTCCCTCTCTTTGGCAAACTCTCTGGTGAAACATACACACAATGCATTTTATACTCACAGAAGGAATAAATAGACATTTGGGATTTAAAACTACAGCTGCCAGGAACGAACCCAGTGGTGGAAGCAGTATTCAGATCCTTTACTACAGTAAAAGTACAAACCACACTGTGAAATTACTCCACTACAGTAAAAGTACAAAAGTATCAGCATCAAAATGTACTTAAAGTATCAAAAGTAGAAGTACTCGTTATGCAGAATGGATCCACTCAGATTGTTTTATATGTTATAGATATATTATTAGATTATTATTATTATTGATGCATTTATGTAAACAGCATTTTACTTTTGTCCTGGAAGGGCTAATTTTAACTTTTTTAAATATACTTTTATGTGGTTTAATTTTTAAACATGCATAATCACTTTAAACTTTTCATGTTTTTATGTTGAATCTCGACCTGAAAAGTAGCTAAAGCTGTCAGCTAAATGTAGTGAAGTAGAAGTATAAAGTTACATAAAATGGAAACACTGGAGTGAAGTAAAAGTACCACAAAATTGTACTTAAGTACAGTACTTGAGTAAACGTGGTAGTTTCAAGTATTTCTGGCTTATTTTAATGTTACTACAGTCTGGCTTTTCAAGCCACAATTGCTCAAAATAAGATTTTTTTTATTTATTTTAAGACATCATTGTTTTTCCAGTGTCTAGATATTTTTACTTACTTAAAAATTCTTACAAAGAAACATTTACTTACTGCACTGGCAGAAAATTTGACTTGTTTCAAGCTTTTATACAGTCTATGGTTTCAAGCATGTATTTGCTTAATTCTAGTTCATTATTTCCTATTTTTTGTCAGTTTTTGCAGTGTATTTGTGAGACTTCTGCATGAAGGAGATGAAGGAGTTGGAGGTTGAAAGGTTCATGTGAGGGATTATTAACTGTGGAGTTCAGGCGACAGCAGCAGCTGTTATAAAAGGCCGTTAGCGTAGCTGGAGCTGTTAGCAGATATATTTATGAAGCCTGTGAAGGTTGAGATGTGGATGCAGGAGGAGAGCAGTGGAGTGTGATGAACCGACTCGACACATCAGACACGATCACATGGAGGACTTACTGCAGAAAACTGTCATTTAGATAGAAAATATATTGAAATGTACTGATTTGTTTCTGAAAAGTCAATTAAGGAAACTTTCACATCCCAAAGTTTAGTCTGTTTTTGATCGAACTCTGGTGGTTAAATCCTGGTTACTGTAAAAAAAGATCACTCAGCAAACACACACTGGAGATGAAGTCAGGTCTCAATACCGGCCTTTATCACAGGTAAAATGATGCAGATCTGGTCTCAGAATAACAAAGATGTGAGAAAATGAGACATTATCTCAAAATAATAAGACATTTTCTCAAAATAATGAGACATTTTCTCAAAATAATGAGATATTTTCTCAAAATAATGAGACATTTTCTCAAAATAATGAGACATTTTCTCAAAATAATGAGACATTTTCCCAAATATGACTTAATATCTCAAAATAATGACAATTTTTCTCAAAATAATGAGACATTTTCTCAAAATAATGAGACATTTTCTCAAAATAATAAGACATTTTCTCAACAAAAATGACTCAGTATCTCAAAATAATGAGACATTTTCTCAAAATAATGAGACATATTCTCAAAACAGACTGGTCGTTTCCAAACAGACCCTAGTGTGGTTCGATTCATTATGACCGTAATCCGACCAGAATCCGACCCAATTAAAGGAAATTTGTCATTGCTGAATTATCAACATATTGCTCAAAATAACTCTATAGATTCCTACAACTAAAACTGAGCCCGCTATGCCCTCCGGAAAAAAATTATTTCATTCAGCCTTTAAAGTCTTTTTGTGCTAATCTGCTTTGCCCCAAAGTCATTCAATAGAAAACTATTTCTAGGACCAACACTATATATTGTTTTTGGGTGAATTATTCCTTTAAAGACATTGTTTGACATTTTGGAAATCTGCTTATTTGTTTTCTTGCTGAGAGTTAGATGACAAGACCGATGCCACTCTCATATCCGTACTGAACATATTAAATATTGTAATATCTCCGTCCTGGAAGTGAGCCAGCAGTGAAGGAACAGAAAGAAACAAATGACATGAAATAATTTACAAAATACATTATTAAAAACATTGTTGATGAAACTTGTGGCAGACAGTAGGGCTGGGCGATATATTTCAGGGTATTTTTTCAATAACGATATTCTTTACAATGACAAAATACTGAAAAATAAACAGAAAATATGATTGTTTTAAAATTATTTTTGAGGCTGTATGAATAAAAAATCGTACAACAAAAATAAAATCAACCATAAATCTAAATTGTATAGTAACGTGTGAATCTCAACAGCTGCCAAATACAAAAAAAAATTACTCTTAACTCTTTAGTGCAAAATGGAAAAATTAGACATTTTCTACAAAAATGAGATATTTTCTCAAAAATAAAGAGACATTTTCTCAAAATAATTACTTATTATCTCAAAAATAATAAGACGTTTTATCCAAATAATTACTAAGTATCTCAAAATGAGACATTTTCTCAAAATAATGAGAATTTATCTCAAAATAATGACTTAGTTTGTCAAAATAACGAGACATTATCTCAAAATATTGACTTAGTAACTCAAAATAACGAGACATTATCTCAAAATAATGACTTAGTAACTCAAAATAACGAGACAATCTCAAAATAATGACTTAGTAACTCAAAATAACGAGACATTATCTCAAAATAATGACTTAGTGACTCAAAATAACGAGACATTATCTCAAAATAATGACTTAGTAACTCAAAATAACGAGACATTATCTCAAAATAATGACTTAGTAACTCAAAATAACGAGATATTTTCTCAAAATAATGACTTAGTAACTCAAAATATTGACAATGATGAGAGTAAAAGAGGAGAAGCACTACGTGGAGACGAGAGGTGAATATTCTGATGATTTACCCAATGCAGCATTTTCTAAAAAACCACCAGATTATCCCGTCTGTATTTAACAGACAGGAGAGGAAACGGTTCTGGCAGAATAATCTATGATTGATGTTCTCTCTGTGTGCAGGTTAGAGGCTTTGAATCAGGCAGACACAGTTAAATGGATGCTTTTAATCATTTAAAGCAACATTATGTAACAATTTTACCTTTAAATAATAGCTTCAAGTTATTTTGATGCCTCACTGACTTGTAAAATGAAGAAAATGTTCTCTGGCAAAAAATAACAGTTTCCCTGAGAGTTCACAGAGCTGCAACTTAAGAAAACACATGAAAATACACAAAACACAAGCAAACTGAGAAAACATCAATCAATAATCAACTTGACAACACAAAAGCAGCATTTAGAAAACGCTGAAAAGACCACAACACAACGGAAGTGTTTCCAGGGGACACTTTGTCCGTGATGCACACGTCTAGCCGGTGATCGATAGCGTGTTAGCGTTAGCGGGCTAGCTATACCAAGACCAACTGGGTGCCGTTGTATTATCGCGTTATTTCAAGATAACGATAATTTTACATATAACGTTATAACGTGAAATTATCACATTATTTCACAACACAGCGGAAGTGTTTCCAGAGGACACTTAAAAGTGATGCACACGTTTAGCTGGCGATCGTTAGCGTGCTAGCATTAGCGTGCTAGCAAGACCAAGACCAACTGGGTGCCGTTGAGAGAGACCAACTAAAACTTGAATCATTCATTCATTTGATTTATTTAACTGCAATGTGATTGATACGGGCTAGCGGGCTAACGCTAGCGGGCTAACACTAGCGGGCTAACAATATACATCATGTTATAATATTATTATCAAGAAATAATGTGATAATTTCACGTTTGGTCTTGTTCTTGCTAGCCCACTAACGCTAGCACGCTATCGATCGCCGGCTAGACCTCTCAGCTTCTGTTTTGTTGAGAGTAAATTATTAAGAAATAAGATGCAGATTCTCCTCAACCTTGAATCAGTCATTTGGATAAACTGGATCTATGTTATCCGTGTATCATTCGTTCTTTCCATTTTCAATTGGCAATCAAAAATCAAATAATGAAAAATTGACTGGTTATTTTGATATTTGTTTTTTATTATAACACAAAAAAAGGAAAGAAATGCTTGTTTTTTCATATTTCAGTCCTAGGCTCAGATCAAAAAGACGAAATGGAAAAATGGGCAACAGGAATAAATTTGATTTTAATGTTTAATTGGTCATTCTCTTCTCCGTAGTCAAACTGTCCCTATATAATAATAATAATAATAATAATAATAATAATAATAATAATAATAATATAATGTAGTGACCCTTATTGTGATATTTATGGTAAATTCATGTAAACTGCTCAGAGCGAGGTGACATGAAGGAGAAACACTTTACTGTCATTCTTTATCACTTTTTTTCAGTGTAAAACTCTGACCAGCAGAGAGGAGATCAAATAATAATTAAATTGCGTAGCGCTTAAAATGTATGAAGATTGAAATGTGAAAAAACAAGCATTTTTTTCCGTTTTTTGTTTTATAATAGACAACAAATAACAAAATAACCAGTCAGTTTATCATTATTTGATTTTGTTTACCAACTGAAAATGGAAAGAACGAATGCAAGACAGATTCTATGTGATCTTTACTTTGAGCAGAGCTGTAATAATAATAATAATAATAATAATAATTAATGTTTAGACTCACCCTGACAGGACACCCAGCACCAGGTTGAGCATGAAGAAGGATCCGATGATGATGAGGGGGATGAAGTAGAGCCAGTTCCACGTGTTTCCTGCTACGTCGTTGGTCTGAAAACACAAAAACAACAAGCAAATAAGATCTTTTCAGCTTCTGGTACAAATTAAAAGTCGTAACCATCACGTTTGTTAGTCCAGAAAGCTCCGCAGCTCTTTGACTTCTTCATGAGGTAAAAACCTTCAGCAGCAAGTTTCCATGTCACATTTAGAGCCTCAACTCTTTTTCAACAAAGGTTAAAATCACCACCACCAAGTGGAACATGATTTACTGTTTTAAAGAGATTTTGCAGATTTTGCAGAGTGTGTTTCAACATTTTTAATGCAATCTTTTGTGTTAAATGTTTTTTTGCGTGTGATTTTTGGCTATTTTTTGTGTTTTCTTTGTGTTTTTATCTGTGTTTAATGTAATTTTTTTTATTTTCTTGTGTTTTTTTGTGTGTTTCTGTGTATTTTTTCTGTGTGTTTCTTTGTGTTTTTTGTATTTTTTTTATTTGTGTTTTTTGTAATTTTGTGTGCGTTTTTTTTTTTTAATGCATTTTTGTAATTTTTTGTGTTTTTTGTCATTTTTGTGTGTGGTTTTTATGTGTGTGGTCGCTCTGTATTTTTATGTTGTTTTTTGTTATTTTTTGGTGTGTTTTTGTGTGTCTTTTGTCAATAAATCAAAAAAAAAAATTTGTATGTTTGTTATTTGTGTTGTGTTTGCGTTTTTTGCTTTTTCACGTGTTTTTTTTTTTTTTTTTGTGTAGTTTTTTGTGTTTCAAAATGTTGATCCAGTAAGTCAAAATATAAATAAATAAAAAATAATAATGAGGTTGAGCTGTAAAAGATGATAGCAGCATGACATGGTGATCATTATTTAAGTTGCATATACAGACAGAATGAAAAAGAGTCAAAAACCAACAAAATAGACCCAAACTCCAAAGGGTTAACCTTCAATTCCCTAATAAACAGGTACATAAATATACATATATAACATATATAATGTTTCATTACTTTGTACTGTACTCTGGTTGCTTATTCCAAGTTGGAACGAGTTATTTTAATAAGAAATGAACATGAAGTTTAGTTGTGAATGAACCAGTTTGAGCCTCTTCCTCATTTCCTCCCCAACAACAGCTGAGAATGACAATGTGTTTTTATTTACACACTAAGTGAACGGAAACTTCTGCCAACTTCCCTCATTAGCAAAATATTGATAATAACTTTTCAATTTGGAAAAAAAAAGCAATTAAAAAAGTCTGTGAGCTTTGTACTGCAGACAAATAAAAAGCTCCGTCTGCTATCAGCCAAAACAAATGTTATATTCAACAGCAGCTACAGTTAAAAAAACATCCTGAGAATTCATTTTACACAGAAAAATTGGTGTGACGATTCCACCTACACACCTACACACACACACACACACACACACACACACACACTTCAGCATTGATCTATTTTATTTTATAGCGGTGTGAGGCCCCATGATACGATTTGATTGTGATTTTAAGCATTTTGCGATATGGTGATTATTAAGATACAATATATATTGCGAAATAACTGTTTAACCCTTTGATGCACAACATGGGTCTAAACCAGGGGTCTCAAACTCGCGGCCCGCGGGCCAATCGTGGCCCTCGTGATGATATGTTGTGGCCCCCACCTTGATATGAAAGTTTAATGTGAGTTTTATATGAATGGCACTTTACCGTGTTGTGTGTGGAAGGTCCCTTTAAATACTGTTTTTGGTAATTTTGTCTTTTTTAAATGATTCTGTGTCTTTTTTTGGTCATTTTGTTTCTTTTTTTGGTCATTTTGTGTCTTTTTTATCATTTTGTAGTCAATTTGTGTCTTTTTTGGTAATTTTGTGTCTTTATTCTGTAATTTTGTGTCTTTTTTTGGTCATTTGGTGTCTTTTTGGTCATTTTTCTGTCCTTTTTTGGTCATTTTGTGGTCAATTTGTGTCTTTTTTGGTCATTTTGTGGTCAATTTGTGTCTTTTTTGGTCATTTTGTTTCTTTTTTGCTTAATTTTATGTAATTTTTTTGGTCGATTAGATTATTTTTGGGGTAATTTTGTGTCTTTTTTTGGTCATTTAGTGTCTTTTTTGGTCATATTGTGTCTTTTTTATCACTTTGTGGTCAATTTGTGTCTTTTTTGGTCATTTTGTTTCCTTTTTTGGTCATTTTGTGTCTTTTTTGATCATTTTGATTCTTTTTGGGAATTTTTCTGTCTTTTCTTTTAACTGATAGCAAAGGACTTAGATTAAAAGCAACAATAAAATATAGTAACAAATATATAAATGCACAGAGAGATGTTTCAGTTGTTGTCTGCTTCATTATTTGTTATATATATTTCAACAATATATGTTAACAATATTTCATTATTGTTTGTCTGATCTGAACTGAAAAAGGACTCAAAAAGTTTGAGAACTCCTGCTCTAAAGCTCTGTATATTACTGTATAGTTGTATACTGGTTGGACACTTGTCTAACCTCCCTGTGTTCTCCTGTGTTCTAGTGTTCTAGTGTTCAGACTGAGTAGACGTTCTGCTGGTTCCCTCGGGGGTTCTGGGAGTCAGCAGCGTCCCGTTAGAGGACAGAGACAGACTGATGGGTTCTGTGAGGACCAGTGACATTGTGCAGACGTGGAGTCTCAGAACGCTGCTGCTCTAATGGAGACGGAGGTTCAGGCTGAATCAGCAGCTGGAGATCTACATTATACAGCCACACACACACACACACACACACACACATAGATATACAGTAACACACACTCTGTCTCAGCTGTCAGAGGAGCAGCCCACACACACACACACACACACACACACACACACACACACACACACACACACACCACCACCACCATACATGGCTGGCAGAGGCTTCACTTTGTTGCACATTGCAATAATAAGTGTGTCTAAAACCAGATCAAACAGTAAATTAAGATTATTAAATCTAGAAATAAGCATGTTGAACACTTAAAATAAGAAATTAACTCTTAAAATCAGATCAATTAAAGCTGCCAGCTTTTTCCCCCATTTTTTCTTCCTCCTTTCCTCTCCTCACGTTGTGCTTTCTTTCATCTCTGTCTTCCTGTCCTGTCCACCTCTTTGTCATATTGTATGTGTGTTTTAAGTATATGTTTGGACAGGTTGATGGCTAATTTAAAAAAAAACTGTAGATTTAGAAGTGTTAGATCATTGATGTGTTCAACAGTTTAATTGTGATTATTTGCTTTATTTTCAAGTGTGAGATGCAAAGATCTGAATCTTCTCATTAAATACAAAGCTGGAAAAAACTGGATCTTGTTAGCTTAGCTTAGCATGAAGACTCAAAGCAATGGGAAACAGCTAGCCTATATACTGTAAATATATCGATATATTTTTATATGTGATACAGAATTAGATCATATCACATATATCAATATAGTTCTTTTTTTTCTTCTTTCTTTAAATATAATTGCTGCTTTTTTTCTCATATAAATATATTTATTTCATAAAAAGATTTATTTATTTAAATGTGCACTTCATGGAGCTTTGATTTTTTTTTTAAAAAAGGTTCTCCTGTTATACAGTATTAATGTTCACTTAAATAAACAGTTTCAATACTTATGACATGTCATATTTGACTTTGACCGAACATTTGCTCTCACTTTGAGATAAAAATATCAGGATATATTTCAAAATATTCAGCTTAACTATATCTATAAGGATATGACTTTTGGTCCATATCGCCCAGCCCTAAAATAGGTGACTGTTTGTTTTATATTGTTGCCATATTAACTTTGTGATATCTCAGTGTTGTTTACAGCTTGTTGTTCTTTAGGTAAATGTTTCTCTGAGGGGAGCTCTGGTTGTCTGGTGGAGGACAACATTCAGAGTCAACGTGTTGCTGTGTTGCTGTGTTGCTGTGTTGCTGTGTTGCTGTGTTGCTCCAGTCAGCTGTTAGAGGAAGATGTTTCTCTCCTGGTGACGTGACCTTAATTCCTCAGCTGATGCTCAGCCAGACCAGCTGAGTTACCTTCAGCTGCTGCAAAATGTTTTTATGGTTCTGTAACACAACAGCAAGAACCAAACAAGATCAATGGAACCCAACATGCACAGTCGGATTTTACACTTCTTGTGAGAACATTTATGGTTGTTTTTTTGGTTGTTTCTTTTCAAAAGGAAAATTTGTCGGACTATAACTGAAGATATTTTACATAACTACTCCTATTAACCTCCTGGAGTTCTTCTATTCATTAAAAATACACTGAGCATGTTTTATTTACAGTAATAACTTTATTTATATAACAGACAAGCTGAGAAAGCCAGTTGAAAGTTCCATTGATGTTTCTAGAGCGTTTTTAAATTGTGAATTTTTCTTTCTACAATAAAAACTATGACTGTTTTAAATCTACATGCAAATAAACTGTTTTATAGTTTTATTTATGTATTATTAATTCTGCTGTTTTTGTGTATAAATGGTAAAAAGAAATAATGGCAGTGTCTTTTGTTTGTATTTTGGGTTCCTGGCAGCTTTATACTTTGTCAATTAAAATAAAATGTAAAATCTGACTGATAGCCAAGTTTGTGTGTAGAAAAAGGAGCCATGCATGTGATGTAAGGACAGACTGAAAGATGATAAACAGAGACAGACATTAATGCAGAGGAAGTTGACACATTTGAACCAACATCTCCTGGACTTCAGAGGGTTAAACAGCAACTTGTTTGACACTGAAAAATCATTATAATTAAATCCAGAAGTCTACTTTGCATATTTTGAAAATGTCTAGACAAAAATCAAAAAGTGGCTGCTTACTTTTCTCTTTTAAATTTAGACATTTAAGCATTATAAAAAAAACTGTCCCCAGCAAATAAACACAAATATTCTGATGGGTGAAATATATTTATATTAAAAGCTCATTCTGGGCCTCGAATCCAAGAAGAGAAGAGGATAAAAGATAAGAGAAGAGAAGAGAAGAGAAGAGAAGAGAAGAGAAGAGAAGAGAAGAGAAGAGAAGAGAAGAGAAGAGAAGAGAAGAGAAGAGAAGAGAAGAGAAGATAAGATAAGATAAGATAAGATAAGATAAGATAAGATAAGATAAGAGAAGAGAAGAGAAGAGAAGAGGATAAAACAGAAGAGAAGCCTGGAGCAGCATTAAAGGACATCCATCACTTCTTTTTATCATCCGTCACTAGTGATGGAGGTGTGATCACTATTCTATATTACTAACAGCCTGCAGCTCCGTCAGCAACATCTGAGCTTCATCTGCATTTAATACATACCTTATATATTTAGAGAGACGTGTGTGTGTGTGTGTGTGTGTGTGTGTGTGTGTGTGTGTGTGTGTGTGTGTGTGTGTTGTTCTTGTACTCCCTACATAGTGAGGACCAGGAACACGTTTTTAACCAACAGAATGAGGACATTTTGGCCGGTCCTCACTTCTTTAAAGGCTTTTTTTTTTTAGATTTCAGACTTTGTTTTAAGGGTTAAAGGTTACAATCAGGTTTATGTTAGGGTTACCATGGTTACCTTAGGGTAAGGGGCTCGGGAACAAGGTAATTACAGTTAACGAAAACAAAATGAAATAACAAAAACTAGAATTGAAAAAACATGTTCGTTAACTGAAATAAAAATAAAAATGAGAGTTTAAAAAAAGAAAAAGATAATTAACTGAAACTGTATTGTGTGATTACAAAACGAAGTGAAATTATAGTGGAAATATCCTTCATTTCGTCATCTTTGTCAACTTTTTTCATACATAATGAAGATGGATCAGACAAAGGAAATAAATGCAAAATTTACTGTGACCTCTTTTAATCTCCCACCCAACAAATACCCCATTACAAAACACTACAACTAATAAAAACTAAACTAAAACTAAGGAATTATTTAAAAAAAAAAATACTAAACTGAAACTAGCAAACTCACTCTAAAAACTAAAGAAAAATCCAAAACTATTATAACCTTGATAGGGAATTCACTGTTCCAATGAGGGTCCTCACATAGATAGTACAAGAATGTGTGTGTGTGTGTGTGTGTGTGTACACTCTCGATTTCACTTCAAGTCTGCAGATTTATTTTTTCATGCATTTTGATCAAATCCTGACAAGCAGCTACTTTATAATCGACGTTGAAAACAACCAACAAATAATAAAGTTGCAGACAAATCAGATGATCAGATGATCTGAATGTTAACAGATGGAAACTCTCTGCAGGAGATTCATTTTTAAAAATGATATACTAGACCGCACGGCTGATTTATTTTCAATCTTCAGTTTTTGCTGTTGCATTCTTTTATGTCCTTTATGCATATTACAACATATTCAGAGATGGAAAAAGCAGTTTTCACACTATATTTCACAGATTCTCGTCTTTTCTGTCCTACAAAGTCTAACTGCAGTAGCTACATTTATGGTTTAAAATTGATTTATAACTAAAAATGAACTTCTTGACGTCTGTTTTATCTTGTGACAAAGTTTTCAAATAAATTGTCATGATGTTTGAGCTTATAAATGACATCATCAATACATGTACACTGTTAAAAAAACTGTTGTTTTTATGGTAAAAAACCAGCAGCTGTGGTTGCCAGAACTTTACCGTAATAAATACGGTGCAACTTTTTTTAAATATTACGGTAAAATGATATTAACACTGTTGATTTCACAATTAAGATTGACATTTTATTCCATATTTTACTGTATGAATAAAAGGTTTTTCCATCAAAAGAAACGCTGTTCTGCCATATAATTGAAAATTAAATATTACAGTATATTTCTGTTAGAGATATGGTGTTTAGTACATTTAACTGTGAGAAAAAGTATTTTTTACAAAAGATAAATGCAAAAATTACAGTGATGGCTTGTATATATATTACATTAAATACATATGACAGTGTATTTTACAGTGGAGTAATATATTTTTCATAAACAAAACTGTAAAAAATCCTGTTTTGGCTGATATATACACTACTGGTCAAAAGTTTTAGAACACACCAACTTTTCCAGAATTTAATTGAAAATGATGCAGTTTAATGTCTCAGTGTACTCTGAAATTAATGCACATTTAACATTTAAAATTCTTTATTGAGTGTTTTGAAAGTAAAAAAAAGATTCAAAATCTAATTTTATGTTGGACTAAAGGACTAAAAAAAGACACAAAATGACCATAAAAAAGACACAAAATGACAAAAAAGACACCAAAAGACACAAAATGACTAAAAAAGACACAAAATGACTTACAAAGACATGAAAAGAATTCAAAAATGGACAAAATAGCCCAAGACTCCATAGAGTTAAGTTGTTAACCCATTTCTTGTTCCCTGAAAAAGGCCTTCTTGTATAATTCTGAAATGTACATTATTTTCCAGTTTTGGTTAAGCTTACCTTTTTTTATTTACCTCTGGCAGTTCACCACTTACCTTTGGACCCTTTCAAGCTGTTCATTTGACTTGAACTGCTTGAATTTCAATAAAAAACTGGAAAAATTGGGGTGTTCTAAAACTTTTGACCGGTAGTGTACATTTTCAGTGTTTCATTGTTACTGAAACTGAATTAACTCATTTATCATTTTATGTCTTTTACTGTCATGGTTTAGCTGTTTTTCACTATAAAATCATTTAGACAGACATTTTTTACAGTGTAGAAATAAGTGCCAGATCACTAATCTACCTATAACACATTTGGCCGGTCAGTCAAAAAACATTTAAAAACTTGAAAACAGTTTTTCTCAGTTTTACCTTTTGCTAGTTACTGCAGTTAGACTTTGTAGGACAGAATAAAGATCCCTAAATGTTAAATGTTTCTCATGATGAACCCCACAGTGTTGCTCTCGACCTCCACTCAGAGTGTTCTGGGTTCAGAGTGGTGCAATGAGATTAAAGCCCACGTTGTGCACAGCGAGAGAGCAAACGCAGGGCATATGGTTATCAGGGCCACTGGCTACACTCCTCCACTTCATTACCACGCTGCTGCTGCACTGTGTCGCCTTCAGCACTACTTCTAATGAGCCCATATGTTGGTAGAGTGTAATGTGAAGACAAGAAAACAAATGCGAGAGTAAAATGTCGTCAAAAAGTTACACGAGAGGCCAAAAGTTTGGAACAAGATCAAATTTGTACAAAAAGAGATCATAGTTTCATTGGTATACTTTGTAACAAAATAAACCTGATTATTGTATAAAGAGTCACTTATTAGAACACATTCTGACTCTAATTATCAGGTCTTTGGGTTTTTATTGCTTAGACTTTGTGTTTCCTTCTTTCCTTAATGTATAAATCTGAACTCTTGTTTCTTTACTTATTTGTCTTTTTTGTCATAGTTTGTGTCTTTTTTGTTATAATTTGTGTTTTTTGTTATATTTTGTGTCTTTTTCGTCATAATTTGTGTCTTTTTCGTCATAATTTTGTCTTTTTTGTCATAATTTGTGTCTTTTCTGTCACAATTTCTGTCTTTTTTGTCATAATTTACTAGCGTACTTACTAACGTACTTATTTACTAACGTAATTACTTACTTACTTACTTACTTACTTACTAACATACTTAATTACTAATGTACTTAATTACTTACTAACATACTTACTTACTAACGTACTTAATTACCAACGTACTTAATTACTAACGTACTTAATTACTTACTAACATACTTACTTACAAACGTACTTAATTACCGACGTACTTAATTACTAACATACTTACTTACTAACTTACTTACTAACGTACTTACTTACTAACGTAATTACTTACTTACTTACTAACGTACTTACTTACTAACGTACTTACTTACTTTCTTACTTACTTACTAACGTATTTACTTACAAACGTACTTACTTACTAACATACTTACTTACTTTCTTACTTACTTACTAACATATTTACTTACTAACGTACTTACTTACTAACGTACTTACTTACTTTCTTACTTACTTACTAACATATTTACTTACTAACGTACTTACTTACTAACATATTTACTTACTAACGTACTTACTTACTAACGTACTTACTTACTAACATACTTACTTACTAACGTACTTACTTACTTTCTTACTTACTTACTAACATATTTAATTACTAACGTGCTTACTTACTAACGTACTTACTTACTTTCTTACTTACTTACTAACATATTTAATTACTAACGTACTTACTTACTTGCTAACTTACTTACTAACTTACTAATGTTCAGGTTTTTGTTTTAATGCAGAAAAGTTGCATATTATCCCTTTAAAATCAATCTTGAAAAAGAGTTCATAACCCACCATGAAAGCTAATTATTGCACAAAACGAGTTGATGCCACCAGAGAAAGTTGCCTCTAGAAACAAACTTTACCGACTTCTCCACTGAGCTCGATGTTTCTCTATGAGTTGACTTGATATGGTTATTCCACCTCTGTTATCCCATGAGTCAGCGCTGGCTGGCTGCCTGCACTGAACGATCAGCGAGGAAAAAGCAAACGCTGCCACATAATTTGGAGTCATGCATCATGCAGTTGTGGTGTGACAGAGTACTCCCACTCTCTCTCAGCTTACAGTGCTGCCACCACACACACACTCCCTGTGATGCCAGGGGAAGCCTGCTGAGATGAAGACAGCCACTCTGAATCAATGCTGCAGCTCCTTACAGCCTGAAACATTCACAAGCAGCAGCTGTGACTACAGAGTTCAACAGCTCCGGTGGCTCAGAGAGCAAAAGGTCCTCACAGGAAGAAGATATCAAGACAGTTTGAGCTGAATGAGGCTCTTATCATCACTCTCAGAGGCCAACATTATTCTCTTATGACATCTTATGACATCTTATGACAAATTCATCTGCTGCAGGCTAATTTTAGTGATATTTAATCAGCCCGTTTGGCCTCGACAGGCTGACCACTTAAATGTGGACACAAAGTTCCTTTAAAATCAAAGTACTCAATAAGTTTGACTCTCTCTCATAGGCTGCAGTCTCTTATCCAGACACCTGAGCCCTGCTGTCAGCTTCCCTCTAAAGTTTTGGCTTTTCTAGAAGTTTCCATGTCCAATTTCATGCATCAACTCTTTTTCAGAAAAGGTAAAAATTAAAAAAGAAGACACCTCAACCAAGTGTAGCAACATGATTTTACTGTGAAGTTTTTGCAGAGGTTTTTCAAATTTTGCAGTTTGCATTCAACATTTTAATGCAGTCTTTTGTGTTGAATGTTTATTGTGTGATTTTTGTGTGAGTGTGTGTTTTTTTGTATTTTTTGTGTTTTTTAATGCATGTTTTTTGTATTTTTTGGTGTGTTTTTTGTAATTTGTTCTTTTTTTTGTAAAATTTTTTTTATTTGTAACGTACTTACTTACTTACTTACTAAAGTACTGACTTACTTACTAACTTACTAACGTACTTACTTACTTATTTACTTACTAACTAACTTGCTAACGTACTTACTCAATTACTTACTTACTAACATACTAACTAACTTACTAACTTACTTACTTACTAACTAACTAACTTACTAACTACTTACTTACTAACATACTTACTTAATTACTTACTAACTAACTTACTTATGTACTTGCTTACTTACTAACTTACTAACATACTTACTTACTAACATACTTACTAACTTACTTACTTACAAACATACTTACTAACATACTTACTTAATTACTTACTAACTAACTTACTTACGTACTTGCTTACTTACTAACTTACTAACATACTTACTCACTAACGTACTTACTAACTTACTTACTTACTAACATACTTACTAACATACTTACTAACTTACTTACTTACTTACTTACTAACATACTTACTTAATTACTTACTAACTAACTTACTTACGTACTTGCTTACTTACTAACTTACTAACATACTTACTTACTAACATACTTACTCACTAACGTACTTACTAACTTACTTACTTACTAACATACTTACTTACAAACATACTTACTTACAAACATACTTACTCACTAACGTACTGAGTAACTTACTTACTTACTAACATACTTACTTACTTACTAACATACTTACTTACTAACATACTTACTTACTTACTTACTTACTTACTTACAAACATACTTACTTACTAACTTACTTACTAACTTACTTACTAACATACTTACTTACTTACTTACTTACTTACTTACTTACTAACATACTTATGTACTTACTTACTTACTTACTTACTTACATACTTACTAACTTACTTACTTACAAACATACTTACTTACTTACTAACTTACTAACTTACTTACTTACTTACTTACTAACATACTTACTTACAAACATACTTACTTAGTAACTTACTTACTAACATACTTACTAACTTACTTACTTACTTACTTACTAACATACTTACTAACTTACTTACTTTCTAACATACTTACTTACTAACTTACTAATGTACTTACTTGACTTACATACTTACTTACTTGCATAATCAGCAGCTCATTTACAAATTCAATTTACATCACCCTCCACCTTTACCTCCATCGTGTTTTTGTTTGTCTGTTGTCAGCATGTTTACAGAAAAAATACTGGCTTGATTGTCAATAAAAGACATGACTTTAATCAGGATTTATTAAAGAACAGTGCTCTCATGCAGGATCCCAACACTCCCCAAACTGAGATTTGAGATTTTAATTCAACACTCAAATGAGAGCAAATACAATATTAAGTGACGTGTAAATTTCTTGCAGTGTTAAGCCTGAACATGACACAGCAGAAGTAATTAGGGCCGTGTCTAATTTGATGGCAGCCGTCGGGGCGCCAGGAGAGACAGAGGAAATGTAATAAAGTCACGGGGCATGAAACGAAGATTGCCACATTATCAACGCTGAGAAACCACCCACTCATTCCTGCTGCTGCCAGAACGGTGTCACTTCCCCGCTGACTGTCTCAGAGCTGCAGCAGCAGCAGCCACAGTGAATCAGTGCTTCACTCTCTTTACTGGATCACTGTCGTGGCATTTCTACCCAGCATGACTGGATAGTGGAGACAGATGGACATAGTGATCATACCTGAGTCTGACGTACTTACTAACGTACTTACAAACTTACTAATTTACTAACGTACTTACTTCCTAACTTACTAATTTACTAACGTAAGTACTTACTGACTTACTTACTTACTAACATACTTACTATCTTACTTACTAATGTACCTACTTGCTTACTTACTTACTTTTCTAACTTACTTACTAACTTACTTACTTACTGACTTACTTACTGACTTACTGACTCACGTACCTATTTGCTTGCTTACTTACTTGCTAACTTACTTGCGAACTTACTAACATATTTATTTACTTCCTTACTTATCTACTCACTTACTTGCTAACTTACTTACTGACTTACTTACTTACTAACATACTTACTATCTTACTTACTAACGTACCTACTTGCTTACTTACTTATCTACTCACTTACTTGCTATCTTACTTACTTACTGACTTATTTACTAACATACTTACTATCTTACTTACTAACGTACCTACTTGCTTACTTACTTACTAACTTACTTACTTATCTACTCACTTACTTGCTAACTTACTTACTTACTTACTTACTAACATACTTACTTACTTACTTATCTACTCACTTACTTGCTAACTTACTTACTTACTTACTTACTTACTTACTAACATACTTACTTACTGACTTACTTTCTTACTGACTTACTTTCTTACTGACTTATGCACTTACTTACTTACTTACATATTTACTTACTAACATACTAACTAACTAACTAACTAACTAACTAACTAACTAGCTAGCTAGCTAGCTAGCTAGCTAACTAACTAACTAACTAACTAACTAACTAACTAACTAATATACTTACTTACTTACTTACTTACTTACTTACTTACTTACTTACTTACTTACTTACTTACTTACTTACTTACTTACTTACTTACTTACTTACTTGCATAATCAGCAGCTCATTTACAAATTAAATTAGCATCATCCTCTACTTTTACCTCCATCTAGGAGGTCATGTTAGGTCAGCATGATAACAGAAAAAATATTGGCTTGATTTTCAGATGAGGCTTGTGCCAAGAAAGAACTTGTTATAATTTGGAGAGGATCTAAATAACTGCATGGATACACTAATTATTTTCTGTTAACACTGTGAGATAGCCTTGGCGAAGGCAGAGTGCCCTTGTCTTTACTTGAGGAAGATTTTCTGAGCTGTGCTTCATGCATCAGACCCTTGTTGACTATGAATGTTATGTAACATCTTTTGGCATTCTTTTGGTGCAACAAGTTCATTTTCACATTTGTAGTATTCAGCCCCAATCAACACCCAATCAACATCACATGAGGCCTTTATCAAACATTACACAGCTCTAAAGCTACAAAAGGTTCAATATGAAGGAGTACTCTTAAAGTCCTGTACACAGACTTTTATCTTTCTTACTTACTTACTTACTTACTTACTTACTATCTTACTTACTTACTTACTTACTTACTTACTTACTTACTTACTTACTTACTAACTTACTTACTTACTTACTTACTTACTTACTTACTTACTTACTTACTAACATACTTACTTACTAACTTACTAATTTACTAACGTACTTACTTACTGACGTACTGACTTACTTACTAACATACTTACTAACTTACTAACTAACGTACCTACTTGATAACTTATTTACTAACTTACTAATGTACTGACTGACTGACTGACTTACTTACTAACTAACGTACTTACTAACATACTTAATTACTAACGTACCTACTTGCTTACTTACTTGCTAACTTACATACTAACTTACTAACGTACTTACTTACTTACTTACTTGTTTACTTACTAACATACTTACTTACTTACTGATGAACTAATTAACTTTCCTACTAACATACATACTTACTACTTACTCACTCACTCACTCACTTACTTACTAACGTACTAACTAACATACTTACTTACTAACTAACTAACTAACATACTTACTAACGTACTTACTAACATACTTACTTACTTACTTACTAATTTACTAACGTACTTACTTACTGACGTACTGACTTACTTACTAACATACTTACTAACTTACTAACTAACGTACCTACTTGCTTACTTACTTGATAACTTATTTACTAACTTACTAACGTACTGACTGACTGACTGACTTACTTACTTACTAACGTACTTACTAACATACTTAATTACTAACTTTCTAACATACTTACTAACGTACCTACTTGCTTACTTACTTGCTAACTTACATACTAGCTAACTACCGTACTTACTTACTTACTTGTTTACTTACTAACATACTTACTTACTTACTTACTGATGAACTAATTAACTTTCCTACTAACATACGTACTTACTACTTACTCACTCACTCACTTACTAACATACTTACTTACTAACTTTCTAACATACTTACTAGCTTACTTACTTACTTACTTGCTAACTTACATACTAACTTACTAACATACTTACTTACTTGTTTACTTACTAACATACTTACTTACTTGTTTACTTACTAACATACTTACTTACTTACTTATGAACTAATTAACTTTCCTACTAACATACATACTTACTCACTCACTCACTCACTCACTTACTTATTTACTAACGTACTTACTAACATACTTACTTGTTTACTTACTAACATACTTACTTATTTACTGACTTACTGATGAACTAATAAACTTTCCTATTAACATACATACTTACTACTTATTTACTCACTCACTCACTCACTCACACACTCACACACTCACTTACTTACTTACTTACTTCAAAAAATGTCTTTTTTTATTATTATTTCAGCACAGCTTGGTCAGGGGAAGGTTTTGCTCAAAGTTACAGTTAATTGTTTTTTCTTTTTCAAGGCATCTCAAAATAAAAATAAAGCTTGTGTCTTTTGTTTAAACACATAGAATTCATAATGTTTACATTTTTCTGACGAAGACCTCTAGTGGAGGGTGAGTGCAACAGCAGAAAGTAGCATGATTGCCTTTTTAAATCCTCAGGGGAAGTTGTTCAGGGTGGAATATGTTTGTTCCCTGTTTCCTTCTGACACCATCATGATCTCACCCAAACTTTTACCAACTGATTATTTTAACTTCCTTCTCCCTGACCAAAGCAGGACACACACAGACTCCACTGGGAGAATGATGTCAGAATTAACAAGTTAGATGTGATCTTGTTGCTGGCGGCTGTTGATAACATGGATACTATATCTAAAATAGGATCTGGAGGTGAAAATGAAGGTGAACATGTTTTGCTCTGGGGAGAGATAAACGATGCGGCACGTTGGGTGGTGCAGCAATTCAGATTATTTATCATGGAAAGCTCTGGAGCTCTTTGACTTCTTCATGAGGTAAAAACGTTCAGCAGCATGTTTCCTGCTGTCAGCTCAACTCTAAAGTTTTGGCTTTTACACAAGTTTCCATGTCACATTTAGAGCCTCAACTCTTTTTCAGCAAAGGTTAAAATCACCACCACCAAGTGGAACATGATTTTACTTTTTTTTGCAGAGACTTCTCACATTTTGCAGTGTGTGTTTCAACATTTTCAAGGCAATCTTTTGTGTTTACTGTTTTTTTGTGTGATTTTGAGCTATTTTTGCGCACTCATTTTTAGTATTTTTTGTGTGTGTGTGTGTGTGTGTGTGTGTGTGTGTGTGTGTGTGTGTGTTTTTTTGTAATTTTTGTGTGTGTGTTCTGATTGTTTTGTGTGTTTTTTGCATTTTTTGTCATTCATTCATTTTTTGGGTTTTTTTGTTTTTTGTAATGTTTGTGTGTTTTTTATGTTTTTTTGTAAAAAAAAAAAAAAAAAAGTGTGTTTTTGTGTGTTTTTTTTTTGCATTTTTTGTAATTTATTCATTTTTTGTGTTTTTTTATTTTTTGTTATTTTTGTGTGTGTTTTTTGTGGTTTTTATGTGTGTGTTCTGTGTGTTTTTATGTTTTTTTTGTAATTTTTTGTGTATTTCTTGTGTGTTTTTTGTTTGCGTTTTTATGTGTTTTTTGTAAAATAAAATTAAAAATTAAAAAAAAAGTTTTTGGTATGTTTTTTATTTGTGTTTTTTGTATTTTTTTGTGTGTTTATGTGTTTTTTTTTCTTTCAAGATGTTCATCCAGTAAGTTAAAATGACAAAATAATAATCAAGTGAGGTTGTGCTGAAAAAGATGATACCAGCTAGTGATTATTATTTAAGTTGCATATACAGGCAGAATGAAAAAGAGTCAAAAACCAACGAAATAGCCTCAAACTACAAATGTTTAAAACAGATAAATCATAGAGGGAATGTCTTTATATTGAGTGTTATACAACAGGAGAGCTTTAGTAGATGCAGGTGAGGCAGGAAAAATGAGGGAAATCCATCAAATGAGAGAATAATGCTGATTATTTTCTCTGCATGGGGAGTTTATACTTCTGAATACTTATTCCAGTAAAATCTGGCCTCCAACGTTCTGTAGCTGCGTATCTGTAACATCCGCTGTGTGCTTCAGCTCCAGAAGACGACACTGATGGCAGATTTAGCTCTGCAGCGTCTGGCAATATTATGATCATTAGCATAAGCTGAAATCTCTCTTCATTTGAAATCCCTTCTTTCTTTTTCCTCTGCTCCTTTCGTGACTAAAACATCAAGAAGGAGTCAGTCGACTCTGATTGGTGACATTCGTCTCTTCTCGGGCTCCTCGCTGGGCGTTCAGACTCAGATTTCATTATGAACAAGGACTTCCACAGCTAGAGCAGCTTCACTAAAACAAGAAACCTCCTGAAGGTTTCAACGAGGTGACTGTAGATACAGTGTGAATGCTGCAGGGTGTCTACGGGGAAACAAACACAACCCAGCAGCCGGTTTTCATACCTAACTGATCAACACAATGGTTAGAAAAACCTGGTACCAAACTCTTACTTTACTTTAGAGCAGGGGTATCAAACTCAAATTACCTGGGGGCCGCTGGAGGCAGTATCAAAATGACCAAAAAAAGACACAAAATGACAGATAGAAAACGAAATTGCTTAAAAAAGACACAAATTGACAAAAAAGACACAAAATGACCAAAAAAGACACAAAATAACCAAAAAAGACACAAAATGACAGGGAAAAAAATAAATTACTCAAAGAAGAAACAAAATGGCCAAAAAAAGACACAAAATTCCAAAAAAAAGACAAAATTACAAAAAAAAAAAAAGACAAAATTCCAAAAAAAGACACAAAATTACCAAAAGAGACACAAAATTATTTTTAAAAAAGACAAAATTATTTTTAAAAAAAGACAAAAAAATTATATTAAAAAGACACAAAATTTAAAAAAGGACACAAAATTATTTAAAAAAAAACACAACATTTAAAAAAAGGACACAAAATTACCAAAAAAGACACAAAATTACCACAAAAACGACAGATCCTGACCGATTTGACCATTTACCATTGTTATGCCGATGATACCCAACTATTCCTTTCCTTCCCACCAAACGACCCCACAGACTCGGCTCGAAGATGTTTTCTCAGTTTGCTTGTGTTTTGTGTATTTGCATGTGTTTTCTTAAGTTGCAGCGATTTGAGACCTCAGGGCCACCGTACATAGCAGAGAGTCTCCTGATGATGTTCAGTGCAGCAACAGTTCAGTTAGAAACCACAGAGTCTTCTGCGTCAGGACTATTTTACTAATGCAACAGAATCAGTGAAATGAACAAAGTGTTTCTCTTTAAAGTCTTTAAATGTCTTTTTCTGCCTTTTCTGCTTTTACACTGAGTTTGCATCATGCACATGAAAGTATCTCTTCAAGGCTCCGAGCAGTTGTTTTTTTTCAAATATAATAAATCTTGCTGGTTTAAAAATGTAAGCGTCTTTCCGCCTTTTCAAACTGGACTTCCTGGCTTGTATTCCATTTTACCGACGCCAGTGGTGGACTCAGGGGGGCATTTATATATATGTTTTTATATTTTATTGTTACTTTTAATCTAAGTCCTTTGCTATCAGTCTAAAGGTCCATTCTGACCTCCTGAGTGTGTAACAGTCAGCTTCAAGCCAGAGACTCCTTGGAAAGTAACAACTTGATACTTTGGGATTTGTCAGAAAAGACACAAAATTACCCAAAAAAGAATCCAATTGACCAAAAACGACACAAAATGACCAAAAAAGACACAAAATTGACCACAAAAAGACACAAAATGACAAAAAAATGACCACAAAGAACAAACAAAATGACCAAAAAAGACACAAAATGACTAAAAAAATACACAAAATGGCCCAAAAAAGAAAAAAAATGACCAAAAAAGACACAAAATGACTAGAAAAATACACAAAATGACCAAAAAAAGGAAACAAAATGACCAAAAAAGACACAAATTAACCACAAAATGATAAAAAGGAAACGAAATGGCCAGAAAAGACACAAAATGACCAAAAAAAGACACAAAATGACCAAAAAAAGACATTAAATGACCAATAAAAAACATTAAATTACCAAAAAAAGACACAAAATGACAAAAAAAAAAAGCCATTAAATGACCAAAAAGACTAAAACACATGAACACTTTAACACAGTGGAGACAGAGCTGACTTCCAGAATGATTTGGAGACCCCCAGAAATCATCTCCGGACCCCAATTGGGGTCAGGATATGCCCTTTTTATTTTCTCGCCCTTCTAACAGTCTGAGTGCCACTGACTGACGGTAACTATTACAACAGGCTGTGCCCTGACTGTCACCCTCCCTCCGGCTGGAGGAGAACAGGGCAGACAGAAGAGCCTCGTTCCACTACATCAGCTGCTGGAAACCACAGGATGAGGGAGGGATGACAGAAGGGAAGCAATAAGAGAAGAAGAAGAAGAAGAAGAAGAAGAAGAAGAAGAAGAAGAAGAAGAGGGGGCAGGAAGGTGATGACGGTACTCTGCATTTTCTTTTGCACCATTAGAGAGGAGAGGTCTGAGAAACCCCCTCTGGGCAGACAGCACAGTCATCAATCTGAGGGTTAACGCTGGGTTACTGTATGAAACACAGAAGAGACGCTGCACTGGAGAAAATATGTTGCTTTTATATAAAAAAAATTGCAGCTGTGGTTACCAGAATAACTTTACATG
This sequence comes from Centropristis striata, assembly GCF_030273125.1. Classification (NCBI taxonomy): domain Eukaryota; kingdom Metazoa; phylum Chordata; class Actinopteri; order Perciformes; family Serranidae; genus Centropristis; species Centropristis striata. The sequence continues at coordinate 2,364,198 of NC_081535.1, forward strand.
AAAATGTTATATTTTTGCAGCAAAACTGTTTGTTTCTTCCAGTTTATGACAGGAAAAAGTAAAAGTTTTGTGCTATTCTTTGATTTATGGTACACTGTAAAAAAAAATGCCGTTGCTTTTATAGAAAAAAATGTCAGCTGCTGCCCCCGCGACCCGGCCCCGGATAACTTTACATGAAAATGTTATATTTTTTATGACAGTTTATGACAAAAAAAAGTAAAAGTTTTGTGCTATTGTTTGATTTATGGTACACTGTAAAAAAAGGATGTTGCTTTTACAGAAAAAAACTGTCAGCTGTGGTTCCCAGAATAATTCTGCAAAAAATACAGTACAAATGTAAACAACTTTACAGAACAACTTGTATATTTTACTGGTATTCAGTGTACAATAAATAATAACTGAATGTTAATTTACTGGTATTCAATGCACAATAAGCAAAATCTGCATGTAAATTTTGCATAAATAATTAGTATAAAAGCAGCATCATCCTGTTAAATTAGCAGTAAAGGACGCTATAATCTACAACTTTAAAATTATTTTCTTTTTAAATTACTACAGTTTTAGGATGTAAAATGTACAAGTTGTTCTGTAAAGATGTTGACATATGTACTGCATTTTTTACAGAAATATTCCAGTTTTTTTTCTGGAAAAACAACGGGACATTTTTTACAGTGTGGGTTCATATATAATCCACAGAATAGAGCCCCCTCCCCACCCTGGATGCTATTCTGGCTCCATCATGTTTCAGACTTCACCTCCCCCCCTGAAGCTCCTGAACCAAGAGTGCCTCTACATTTGTAGACTGGGGATATTAATGCATACATGGCATTAAGTCACGCTCCACTGCATCCCTACAATTACAGCTACGGCTCTTTTTTTACTACAGAAGGTTGCCATGTTCCTCCTTTTATTTCCTTTGTTTGCCGTGTTCTTCAGGGAAAACTTTGTGGGACATTTCGGCCCTGAGACGGTGACTTACAGGTACAGCATTCCTTTTCAAGCATTTATTTATACAGCAACCTATGCTCTTTAACCTCAAAATGTGTGTGTGTGTGTGTGTGTGTGTGTGCGTGTATCTGTAACTGTAATCACATCAAAGGATCAAAAGATCAAAGGATCAAAGGCAATCAGAGCAATCAACAGAATTAACTGCAGCTGTAGAATGTTCCAGAACAGTGACAGAATTTCTGGCCTCGAACAGAAAACATTTTTGGCAAAACCATAATACCTATCATTGATCCGACTTCACTTTGAGCGTCCTGAGTTCTTCCTGAACGTCTACATATGTTTTTTTTTAAGAAAAATGAAAAAATAGCTTTGTTAGAGCGATCTGAAAAAACTGTTATATCTCCCTTTTTCAGAAATCTTCCTGCGTTTTTAATATGGGACCCAATGAGGCTGTTGGTGGTGTTGGTGGATCATCTGTGCGTCCTACGCCCAAACTATAACTCTGACAGCTTTACCAGAGGATTGTGAGGGAGAAGACTAATTTTCCTACGTTTCTATGTATAAATTATTTCTGTAGAGTGGAATTTGCAGCCTGGAGCGCAGTTTTCAAATTTATTTTTTGACAGTTTCTTCTCTCCCTCTACACTCTGGCGATGATGTCACACACTGTGACACGAACATTCTGTGCAATACACACCCATTATAATCTCAGAATTTCTCCAAAAATTATCATGGTCATTGAACAGGGATTGATAAAAAACTATATGGCCTATCGAAACGTGGATTAATACACCGATACACAAGACTTGTGTCTACTGTTTAAAGTTTAAATGGAGTCTCTAGGTAAAATTATGCCAGAGAAATAGACGTTTAAATATCTCCAATTATTGTTCTTTTTCGCTCATTTTTTTTCGGCTGTTCCATTCACTTCAATGCAACATTTTGGGCATTTTTTCGCGAACAATTCGTATTCCTTAGAGAAAAGTAATAGCACACCGATCCCGATCAAACTGCACGTTTTGATATTTAATTGCAACAGGATATGACAATAATTGGATGAAGTAAAGATAGACTACAGAGCCAAATAGGGCTGAGGAAAGATTAAGACGATGATTAAAGAGTTTAAATATGTAGCATGTCTAGAGGAATAAGATGTCATAGTTCTGTATTCCTGAAGTGTCCCTAATGAGCTGAGGCCCTCAGAAGATCTTTAAAGGTCAGGGCTGGGCTCTAATGGAAGTGATGGGTTTTAAAAACAGACGTAGAGGAGGAAAAGTCTCTTTGAACGACTTATTTCTTCAAACCTGACAACATCCATGAAATACTGCAGTAATGAAGCCTCAAGTTTGTAATTTAAGTCATTGCCATCTTGTTTTTTGGAACCAAAAAGGACCCTGTTTGGAAATCAGGAGGCCTGTAATCATCTGTAATTAGCCCTTTGGAGTTAGGGGCTATTTTGTTGGTTTTGTACTCCTTTTTTCATTCTGTCTGTATAGAAACCACTTAAAAATCTTCACCATGACGTGTTGCTATCATTGTTTTCAGCACAACCTCACCTATATGACCTGATTATTATTATTTTTTTCATTTTGAGTTACTGGATCAACATTTTGAACACAGGAAACACAAAAAAAATACAAAAAGCACACATAAACACACAGAAAAAACAAATAAAAACACATAAAACACATTAAAACACACACAAAAAACAAATAAAAACACACACTAAAAACACACAAAAACACTCAAAAAAACAAAAAAAAAACACACAAAAAAAACACAACTCCCCCCCCACCCCCCGCAAAAAAACCCACACAAAAACACATAAAAACCAACAAAAACCCCCCACAAAAACATTCAAAGAAATTACAAAGATCACAGATAAAAACACAGAAATGACAAAAAACACAAAAAATAGTAAACACAAAAGTTTGTATTAAAAATGCTGAATGCACACTATACTTTACTGTACTTTACTTGAGTATTTCTGTTATGCAACTTTATACTTCTACTCTACTACATTTAGGGGTATATATATATATATATATATACAAGTAAAATAAAAGTGCCTCAAAATTGTACTTAAGTACAGTAGTTGAGTAAATGTATTTAGTTTCATTCCACCACTGATCATGAAGCAGTATTTGTGATGAATAGCTGGCACGTTTTACTGCACAAACAGGACCAGAGACTGATGTTTACTAGTGAGTAATCAAAAGCTGTGATCAGTCCTGATATTAACATGCATCTCATGTGACAAGACATGAGAAATCTCTCCCATCTCAGCCAAACAGGCTGAGAATCAGTCAGAAAGGAGAATTCAACACTATAGAGAGGAAAAACCTGGTTGAATAGGTGGGCAGGAAGAAAAACACACAAAAAGACTGCAGTAAAAAATAACTAGTGGATCAAAAGGAATGACTCTGAGCAGAAGAGAAAGAAAAAAAAAACCCAAATACAAAGAAAAGAAATAAGAGAGAGAGAGAGAGAGAGAGAGAGAGAGAGAGAGAGAGAAGGCATGTTGGATCAGAGCAGCGTGGGTCTGCAGCGCTTTGGATAATGAGCCAGAAAAAGCTACGGGAGATGTTTGGAGGAAGAGCAAGAAGAAGAAGAGGAAGAGGAGGAGGAGGAGGAGGAGGAGGAGGAGGGGAGATGGCTGTGTAAATGTAGTGACAGTTAGCTTCTCTCTCCTGGGAACGAGGAAGATGAAGTAGAAGGAAGAAGGAAGTGAGAGAGGAAGACGAGGAAAAGGGTTTAGGGATGAAAAGAGGATAAATGTAGAAGGAGGAGGAGTGAACTAGAAAAAGGAAAGGAGGGATAGAAATGTAAAGTAACAGACCCAGAATAATGGATCACCTGTCAGAGATAATGTACCTGAACACACTCAAAAAATAATACTGTATATTACTTCATTCAATCATTGTTTTATGTGTTTATGTGTGCTTTTGTGTTTTTTTTGGTGTTTTCTGTTTTCAAAATGTTGATCCAGTAAGTCAAAATGTGTTTTTATGTGTTTTTTTGTGTCTGTTTTTATGTGTTTTATGTGTTTTTTGTGTGTTTTTATGTGTTTTTGTGTCTGTTTGTGTCTGTTTTTATGTGTTCTTGTGTGTGTTTTTATGTGTGTTTTTGTGTCTGTTTTTATATGTTTTTGTGTGTTTTTGTGTGTGTTTTTATGTGTTTTTTTGCTTGTGTGTTTATGTGTTTTTGTGTGTGTTTGTGTTTTATGTGTGTGTTTTTTTGTATGTGTTTTTGTGTGTTTTTTGTATGTGTTTATGTGTGTGTTTTTTTGTGTTTTTTGTGTCTGTTTTTATGTGTTTTTTGTGTGTGTTTTTGTGTTTTTTGTGTGTGTTTTATGTGTTTTTATGTGTTTTTTTGTATGTGTTTTTATGTGTTTTGTGTTTGTTTTTATGTGCTTTTTTTGTGTGTGTTTTTATGTGTTTTTTGTGTACTCATCATGATGATATTCAGCATTTTTATTTAACCATTACTGTCACATTTACAGGCTCCTTCAATCATTTCTTACAGTCACACAGATGTCTTTGACTCTTGGTTTCACGTCAGCTCATGTAGTTTTTGCTGAGACAATATTCTCATAATTAATAGAATAAACAGCTTCTACAGGAAGAGCTCCAGCCACATTTTTCATTTGCACGTCTCACTCCAGTTTTAATCAATACAGCCGTCTGCAGCAGCTCCACATCACTCACACACTGGCTCTGCATGCAGAACCCAAAGATTCTTCTTTTTCTTTTTTTAAACATGAAGTGTGTCTTAACCCTCTGAAATCTTCCACTATTATGTCCGTTCATTTGGAGCAGTTCTAGATTTTTATACTAAATATATTTGACATTATCTCCGGTTTTACTTAGCCGAATATCATCAAAAAACATCTGGCATGGAGTTTTAAACCTGAACTTTAGAGGGAAGCTGATGGCAAGACTCCAATGTTGCTTCATTTTTATGTTTTCACGTCATGAAAAAGTCATGTGCCGGTGCTTTCAGGGACTCTAGAGGGTTAATACTGAGCCTGAACGCATCCTGAGGACTGAAGCTGCTGCTGCTCACGCTACACCTCCTGTGTAGGTGGTGTGAGGTACACTTTGTGCAAAGTGTGACAAATACTGCAAAAAAATACAAATAAATCAATATAATATTAAAACTAAAACTAGTAGAGTGCACACTGCAAAAAAAAGGTGTTTAGTCTAAAAACCAGATAAAACAGTAAATCTGAGGGAAATGATCTTGCTGCATGGACAGATAATTTACCTTGACAAGATTTATTAAATTAAGATTATTAAATCTAGAAATAAGCATGTTGAACACTTAACCCTCTGGAGTTTGAAGCTATTTTGGCCGTTTTTGAATCCTTTTCATTCTGTCTGTATATAACACTTAAAACAATGTTTACAACGTCATGTTAGTATATTTTTATTTCAGCACAACCTCCCCTTTATGACCTGATAATTATTTTTTTTACTTTGACTTACTGGATCAACATTTTGAACACAAAAACACACAAAAAAACCCATCAGATTTTCTTTCAGTTTTCTTTTTCTAAAAAACCACAAACATGCTTAATGAAGACTTTTAAATCTTGCAAATGTGGACACAGGTTGCACATTAGAGATAAAAGAAGGCTAACATCTGTTTTTGTATTTTTATGCTAAATGTATTTGACCTTATTGCCGGTTTTACTTGAAATATCATCAAAAAAAAAAACTGACAAGGAGTTTTAAACTCTCAGGTTTCCCGTACTGGTTCATAAATTTAAAACTGACTCCTCCAATCAACATCTGCAACACCTGGACTATCTCGTCTTTGATATCTCATGTGTGTGTGTGTGTGTGTGTGTGTGTGTGTGTGTGTGTGTGTGTGTGTGTAAGCCAGCATGCAGAAGCAGAACAGAACAGGTACACAGAGGCCCACTTCAGGGTGTCAATGTGCCAATATGGGTTCTGCACGAATGGTAATGTAGCAGCAGAGGCACAGAGGAAACACTGTTCCTGTTCGGTGTTCGGCTCCATGGACTCTTTCTTTTTTATTCCTGAACCAAAACAATGACAAGTCCGTTTCTCAGTACACACTACAAAAACGAAAGAAGACAATAGCAGAAAGGGTCCATAATAATAATAATAATATCAAATTATTAGTGCTGTTAATGTGATTTTCAGAGAGATTACTTCCAGAAAACTCTAAATGAGGACCAAAAGCTAGAAGAAGGTCAGAGATATTCCAATTAAATTATAGCAGAGGGAAAATAAGCAGGTTTTCCGTCTTGATTTAAAAATCTCAATCTCTGATCGGACAAATTAAATTAAGAAAATACATGGAAACATAGAAAAAGAGAATGGAAATATAAATCTGGGTGTCACCTGCATAAAAATTGAAATTTACGTTAATTTGGAGCAGGCAGTTGCCAGTTGGGAGCATTTGGAATGAGAAAAGCAGTGGTGCTATAATAGAGTCTTGGGGTACTCCACAGTGTTGGACATGTCAACTTCCAGAAAACTCTAAATGAGGACCAAAAGCTAGAACAAGGTCCGAGATATTGCAGTTAAATTATAGCGGAGGGAAAATAAGCAGGTTTTCAGTCTTGATTTAAAAATCTCAAACTCTGATCGGACAAAGTAAATGATTTGTATTTTAAGTAATAAAAATGCATGGAAACATAGAACAAGAGAATGGAAATATAAATATGGTGTCATCTGCATAAAAATAGACATTTACGTTAATTTGGAGCAGGCGGTTGCCAGTTGGGAGCATGTGGAATGAGAAAAGCAGTGGTGCTATGATAGAGCCTTGGGGTACTCCACAGGGCGGGACATGTCAATCAGAGTGTTTATAAATAACAGTGTGCGTCCTGTCCTGAGTAACTGAACTGAACTTTGTTAGCTTCTCGTATTATTTATTACATTTACAACCACAAAGATGTGATCAGTTCCAGTGAACCTTCACCACAGACACTTTACAGTTTCCCTTCATTCATTATTATTATTATTTTTATTACTATTATTTCTCCTTTCTCATATATCTTTGTCTAATGTTGGAGGCTTCCTGCCCATCTTGAAAATGACTCCTTTCTAGTGGTCAGATTTACTTTTAGTCTGTTATTAAGGACATTTAATACTGCAAAAAACAGCTGAGAAGCCTTTTGTTAGGATTTGTTTAGGGTTAGGTGGTTTTTTTTCAAATATGCACGCGCCTATGAACAGCTAAGACGATTGTAGAGTAGAGAAAGAGAGCAGAGCAGACTAAATGTCACGTAACAATCTGTGTCTGGACACAAAGCAGAGAAGTTAAAGCCGTGTGGTTTGTGTCTGAGACATCTGGGTCAGTGGGACGTTCCCCTGAGCCGTTTTAAGTTTTAAGTACTGTTTCTGTCTGTCACCAACCCAAACACTTTTGTTATCTAAATGCCAGCACCTCTGGTTTTCAGAGCAGCCAAAAGCATGATAGTGCCTTTTAGAAACACACGATTCCCGGACACAAAAAGAAAAAAACAAGAATCCCTAAAGCATCAGCGACGGCCAGCCAAGCAGAACTAAGGAAGTGTCTGGGCCGAGCCCACAATGGCTGTCTGGGCTTCATGTCTTAAATTCTTTTTAACAAATGACGTATGCAAGTTTGCATATAGGCCAAAAAATATATTTGTGTGTTTAAGTGTTTACAGAATGAAAATGTATAGGGCTGGGCGATATGGACCAAAAGTCATATCCTGATATATTTAGGCTGAATATCGATACACAATATATATCCTGATATTTTTATCACAAAGTGAGAGCAAATGTTCAGTCAAATTTCGAAACTTTTGTGTAATTTTTTCATCTATTTTTGTCATTTTGTGTCTTTTTTAGTCATTTTTACATCTATTTTTGCTCATACGATATACAATATATATCCTGATATTTTTATCGCAAAGTGAGAGCAAATGTTCAGTCAAATTTGGAAAATTTTGTGTAATTTTTTCATCTATTTTTGCTCATTTGTGTCTTTTTTTTGTTGTCATTTTAATCATTTTTACATCTATATTTTGGTCAATATGTGTCTTTTTTAAAATTATTTTTACATCTATTTTTGCTCATTTTTTCACTATTTCGAAAATGTTGTGTAATTTTTTCATCTATTTTGGTCATTTTGTGTCATTTTTTGTTGTCATTTTTGCATCTATTTTTGCTCAGTTGTGTCTTTTTGGATAATTATCATTTTTACATCTATTTTTGCTCATTTGATATATGATATATATCTTGATATTTGTATTGCAAAGTGAGAGCAAATGTTCAGTCAGATTTGTGTCATTTTTTCATCTATTTTTGTCATTTTGTGTCTTTTTTAGATGTCATGAAGAAGTCATGTGATTTGATCATGTAGGTGTTATTGGTGACTCCACAGTTAAAATAAATGGATATAAAATTACCTTCAAGGTGCCTTTCAGCAACAAACTATTCTCCAGACTCTCCGGGGGAGCTGCTAACTGGTCTCAGCTTTGTGTCTAACAGCTCCCAGGTGTGAATGTGTGTCTCTATATGAATGTTAAGCACATGGATGGTGCAAAAATAGTGCATATTGAAATCCGTCTCTGAATGAATTATTCATGGTTTTATGAGTTTAAAACACCCTTAGTGGTTGCTGGAGGCTAGAATGTTCATGGTGCCCAAAATATTAAAGTGATTGATGGAAAAACAGCTTTATTCTGTTAGTCTAACGGTGAAATTTAGTGCTGGCATGAAGTGTGTCCTGGTGGTGGCACTAGAATAAAGGCCATGTTGTCAACATCTCCATAAGAGTATAACAATCAACAAAATCAGTGGCATTGTGCTCCTTGGATAAATGGATCCCTTGCTATTTAGAGAACAACAATGGAAGCTCATGAGGTGTCCAAATGAAGGAGGGTTCATCCTCCGAGGGGCATGAATATCAACACCTAAATTCAGTCTTTTTTTTCATGGCACACTGTCATAGAAAAGTGATGATCAAGTGGAAAATCTGACCCAACAATCGCACCATAACCATCAAGACTTGTCCTCTGAGGACCATGAATAACCATAAAAATCTGGCTGGTTATTGTTATGATACTCTGGACCAAAGCATTTAACCCTTTGATGCACAACATATAAACACCTTCTAATGCACAACATGGGTCAAAAATGACCTGCATTCATTGATTCCCTATGTTATTTAATGCTGATGTGTGTTTGAATATATTTTTCTTTATTATAACAACAGATCATTATATCCATTTTTCCTTTCATATTTTATGAAGAAAAATAGTTTTTGTATTATTACATCAAGTTTACAAAAATGACCTTTTGCATTAGAAGCGTAGTGATACAAAAAGTGATTCACTAAATTAACAATGTGAGTATATGTGTAACTATGTTTGTCTTATTTTGAAGGTTTAACTTTAAAAGAGTTGTTAGAACCACCAGATTACATTGGAAAATCACATATTTTAACATTTGAGACTTATTAGAGCCACCAAATAATAATTTCCATAGGAAAAAACACCAATTTAACAAAATAAGAGTTAATATTTGTGTCTTCTTTGTCAGGTTTTAAACTGGTGACAACATATAAACACCTTCTAATGCACAACATGGGTCTAAAAATGACCTTGTACATTAGAAGCGTAGTGGTACAAAAAGTGTTTTTATTCAAAAAGTAAGAAATGAAAACAAAAATTAGGGCATATGATGATAAGAACAAGTTGATTGAGGAAAACCTGCAATACTGAATGATGAAATTAATATATTGCAAAGATATAGAACATAAAAATGTAGTCGGTCACTTTAGACCATGTTGTGCATCAAAGCATTTAAAGGCACATCAACCAACAAACACAGCAGCTAACAGGAAGTACTTGAGCCCTGCCACTCAGGAGGAAGAGACAGCTGATAAAGAACATGTGAACAAAAACAGAAACCATGCTTAAACTTCTAACAACGCCATTCAGAAGCCTTAATAGTGTGAATAGACTCACGTTGTAGAGGATGTCCACCCAGCCCTCCATGGTGATGCACTGGAACACCGTCAGCACCGCAAACAGGATGTTGTCAAAGTTGGTGATGCCAAAATTAGGTCCAGTCCAGTATTCTCTGCACACGGTCCCGTTAGGGCAGAGCCGGGCCGGGGGCTCCAGACCACAAGGATACTCTGCTGCTCTCTCACCTGATCACAGGGAACACAACGAGGGAGGAATCAGGTTAGATATGAATATTTACTGATGATGGAATTATAATGGGTGTGGATGGATGGATGGATGGATGGATGGATGGATGGATGGATGGATGGATGGATGGATGCATGCATGGATGCATGGATGGACGGATGGATGGATGGGTGGGTGTATGGATGGAGGGATGGATGGATGGACGGATGGATAGAGGGACGGATGGATAGAGGGACGGATGGATGGATAGATAGGTATGCTGCTTGTTTTTTATGTTAAATCTCGACCTGTAAAGTAACTAAAGATGGATGAATGGATGCATGGATGGATGGATGGATGGATCGATGGATAGATGGATAGATGGATGATGGATGCATGGATGGATAAAGGATGGATGCATGGATGGATGGATGGATGGATGGATGGATGGGTGGATGCATGGATGGATGGATGGATGGATGGATGCATGGATGCATGGATGGATGGATGGATGGATGGATGGATGGATGCATGGATGCATGGATGCATGGATGGATGGATGGATGGATGGATGGATGGATGGATGGATGCATGGATGCATGGATGGATGGATAGATGAATAGATGATGGATGGATGCAAATTATAACAGGTAAGGATTTTCACTTTGTGTCTATTGGATGGATGGATGGATGGATGGATGGGTGGATGGATGGATGGATGGGTGGATGGATGGATGGATGGATGGACGGACGGACGGACGGACGGACGGACGGACGCATGGATGGATGGATGCATGGATGGATGGATGGATGGATGGATGGATGAATATCTGTTAAAGTAACTGACAATATTAAGTGTTTTCATATTCAATGCCACTTAAACAACTGTGGAGATTTTTACCCCCAACAGGTTTTATTTGTGTCAGGACTTTGGGGACATCAGAGAGTCAAACTGTCTTTTCCCTTCAACTTTCTTCTGCTGCCACTCGCTGACATGACTCGTCCCATGATCTCCTAACAATTTGTCATTAGACATCGCGGGACATCCTCCCCAGTGCCCCTCCCACCTCCACTGGTTCCTCTCAATGAGAACCATTGACCCCATCACCCCATCATGCAGAGTGTGGCTGCAGCCTCATTCTGTCACTCATTGCACAAAGCCCCTGACCACAGGTGAAGGTCTGCCCAGAGATGGACAGGTGGATTTAGAGTGTTCCCCTCTGGCTTGGCTCACGTTTCAGCAGCAGCATGCTCCAGTAGACCGCCACTGTTCTGGTAGCTCAGGCAGCCAGCCAGCAGCTAATATCAGCCACTGCTCTCCACCCACAACATCTGGAAGCTGCCCCCTTTTTCCTACAGTTACTCCACATAAAATGTAAAATAAAACATGCTGTTTGCATGGGTTCTTATTAGGGCCGGGACTTTAACGCGTTAATTAAGATGAATTAATTACACAAAAATTAACGCGTTAAAAAATTTACGCATTTTAATCGCACTTATTTTTGCAGGGCGGAACGTTTCTCACTGGATGAGTTTCAGGCGGACCGATTATACTGGAGCACCAACTAGCGTTGATGAGTTGAGACAACAACAAACCACAGTGAACATGAAGGAAGAAGCTGATGAGACCTTTGGTTGATGATGGGACATTTAGTTACTAAAAACCAACGGATGGAAATGATCCAAAAAAAGACACAAAATAACAAAAACAAAGACAAAAATTTGCTAAAAAAGACCCAAAAAGACCCCAAAAGACCCCAAAAGGGCACAAAATAACTAATTCAGTCATTATTCAATGGTATACTAAAAATCCATGTGAAAAAAATTACTTCTCACTGTTCTCAGGTCAAATATTTATATGCGATTAAAATGCGATTAATTTAGATTAATTAATTACAAAGCCTCTAATTAATTCGATTTTTTTTTTAATCGAGTCCTGGCCCTAGTTCTTATTTGATTCCCATTGTTCTATGTACACTTTGGTGAAATGTTCACTGAATGTATTTTTTCGGCCTTGATGGTGAAGATGAAAGATCCTTGTACTTCAAATGTACAGGTAGGAAAAAGAATATGACATGTAAGTTTGAATCAGAAACAAAAAGTTCAAAAGAGATTTGATTGTTGTATTATTCTCTGCCACCTTTTTCCTGCAGTTACTTCACATAAAATGTAAGATAAAACATGCAGTTTGCATGGGTTCTTATTTGATTTCAATTGTTCTATATCACAATTTGTCCTAAATTCTTTTTTGTGTCATTTTTATTTTTTTGATACTATCCACCTGGCTCAGTCAGTGTGAGATCTTTGTTGTACACTTTCTCTGACATCTTTCACTCAAAGCGTACTCACAGCTGCATCTACAGCTGCCAGCACACCAGAGACCACAAAGGCTTAAAGACTCTGACTCAGACCAGGATTCATTGATGCTCATTGGTCTTTACGTGCACAACTCAGTGTGACGAGTCCCATCCCATGTTTCTTACAGATACAAAGCATCGTACACACTGCTAAAAGGTGTTTCGATCTGAGGGAAATTATCTTGCTGCATGGACAGATAATTTACCTTGACAAGATTTCTTAAATTAAGATTATTAAATCTAGAAATAAGCATGTTGAACACTTAAAATAAGAAAGTAACTCTCTTGAAACAAGATGAATTATCTAACACTTCTAAATCTAAAGTTTTTCTTTTATCTTGGTAAGAACCAAATAATCATCAGGTCACTCTGCTCGGGCCAGTTCATCACTGCTGGCAGCTTTAATTTATCTTGTTTTAAGAGTTCATTTCTTATTTTAAGTGTTCAACATGCTTATTTCTAGATTTAATAATCTTAATTTAACAAATCTTGTCATTTAATGTTTTTATCTTGTTTTTAGACACACCTTTTTTGCAGTGTGCAGAGGAATCTCCCCATTTTGTTGCATTTTCTTTAATTTCTTATTGTTTTACATTGTCAAAAAACATATTTTCACTCGAACTTTTCTGTAATTAATATTTGTGGTGTTGTAACCATGGTAACAGCAGCTTGGAGGCCCAGGTTCCATCTACTTGGAACAGCTGGCCGCCATTTTGGAAACCTGCCCGCCATGGTCATCAGAATGTGAATATGCAATTGTCCAATATCCAGTCTGTTTCCAAATATATTAAGCTATATATGTACCAAATTTGGAGCTTTTATCACAAAATGAACAACAGGTTAGCTATGCTGCCCCACTAACAGAAGTGTTTTAAGTCTCTTTTTACACACCTGCCTAATTAATCCCCCAAACATCAGACAGGTTTTGATTTCTGTGCAACAATGAACTATGAAATTTGATTAAGAATGTGTAAAAGCTGTGATTCATCAGCTTAGTGTGGATGTGATCTAACTGAGCGAGATGTGCTGGAGTTTTGAGGGATTATGAAGTGGCAGAGGGACGAGGTAGCGAGGACACGGAGGTGCTGAGAGTTTGTTTAGAGGACTTGCTGGCACACATGTCAGCAGATGGGATCAGAAAAAACCAGAGTAAATGTGCTGAGTATAACAGATGCCTTGTGCAGCAGAGTTTCATGAGGGATAGAGGCTGGATCAGAAGGCGTGCCAGCTCTTAACGATGATCTGCTGAGCCAGAATGCTCAGCCAACTTCCCTCTGGTGTCTCTCCAGTAAAACCTGTCTGCTGCTCCGTCTGACAGGTGCTGCGTCAGCCGCACTCGGTGACCACGGCGACACGGGAACAACTCCACTCAGTTCACTTTCACAGTGGCTAAATATTTAGGGCTATTTCTCTAAAATAGTTTGTTTTGGTGGTATAATTGAACAGAAAAAAGGGAACATTTTAATTGTATATTTTATGTATATTATATATATGAAGAAAGAAAAAAATATATAATTAGACAACAATAGCTGTTGAGCAAAAAAAATGAGGGGAAAAAGAACAATAATTGGAGATCTTTAAACATCTACTTCTCCGGCATAATTTCACCTAGAGACTCCATTTAAACTTTAAACAGTAGACACAAGTCTTGTGTGTCGGTGTATTAATCCACGTTTCGATAGGTCATATAGTTTTATATCAGTCCCTGTTCAATGACCATGATCATTTTTGGAGAAATTCTGAGATTATAATGGGTGTGTATTGCACGGAATGTTCATGTCAGAGTGTGTGACATCATCACCAGAGTGTAGAGGAAGAGAAAAAACTGTCAAAAAAGAAATTTGAAAACTGCGCTCCAGGCCGCAAATTCCACTCTTCAGAGATAATTTATACATAGAAACGTAGGAAAATTAGTCTTCTCCCTCACAATCCTCTGGTAAAGCTGTCAGAGTTATAGTTTGGGCGTAGGACGCAAAGATGATCCACCAACACCACCAACAGCCTCATTGGCTCCCATATTAAAAACGCAGGAAGATTTCTGAAAAAGGGAGATGGAACAGTTTTTTTACATCGCTCTAACAAAGCTATTTTTTCATTTTTCTTAAAAAAAAACATATGTAGACGTTCAGGAAGAACTCAGGACCCTCAAAGTGAAGTCGGATCAATGATAGGTATTATGGTTTTCTACGTCACATCCTGCTTAGTGTTCTATCCAATCAGTAAGCAGGCTGTTTTCAAAGGAGAAAAAAGACCCTGCTCTACAAGGACTAAAATAGTCCAGTCAAAAGTCCGCTCCGGACGGCTCGTATTCAAATTAGGGGCGTTTCGGCGAGTGAGACCGCCTCATTCAGGGTATTTCCCGGTAGTGGAAACAGCCCTAATAAAAAACTGGTGAGCTGAAAAAAGTTGAAATACTCTTTGTCAATTTAAATCTACAGAAGATATTAAATCACTTTAGACTTTGTGAGCTTGTTCATAATCTAATTAACGTCACAAGGGAAACTATCCACTTCAATCCTTCTGAGTGTCTTTAACAGAACCAAATTAATGGCTCATGACAAGATGTTTATTATTTATGTAAAGTCTCAGCAGGAAGAATTACAGAGACAAAAAGACAAAGAAGTCCTGAAAAACCCAGAGCTCACGTCAAGAGAAAACCAAAACATGCACAGACTCAGACATACACAAGCTCTTTATCCAGCCTTACCTGCTTATGACTCACTAATTCATACACACACACACACACACACACACACACATTCTTGTACTTCTATCTTTGTGAGGACCCTCATTGGAACAGTGATTTTTTCATTAGTTTTTGTTTTAATTTCCTTGTGAATTTTTGTTTTTAAATTCAGTTAGTTTTAATGCATTTTTAGAGATAGTTTGCTAGTTTTACTTTAGTTTTTATTAGTTGTAGTTTTTTGTAATGGGGTATTTGTTGGGTGGGAGATTAAAAGAGGTCACAGTAAATTTTGCCTTTATTTCCTTTTCCTTATCCATCTTCATTATGTATGAAAAAAGTTGACAAAGACGAAAATGAAGGACATTTTCACTATAATTTTAGTTAGTTTTAGTTAGTTTTGTAACCACAAAATACAGTTTCAGTTAGTTATCATTTTTTTAAAACTCTCATTTTTATTTCAGTTCACGAAAATGTTCCTAACACTAACCTTACTGTAACCTTTAACCCTAAAATAAAGTCTTCAAATCAAAAAAAAAAGCCTTTAAAGAAGTGAGGACCGGCCGAAATGTCCTCACTTTGCAAAAATGTCCTCACTCTGTTGGTTAAACACGTGTTCTGGTCCTCATTATGTAGGAAATACAAGAACACACACACACACACACACACACAAAGAAACACACACACACACACACAGTAGCCTTCAAGTATAAAGATGTTAATCAAACCCTGCTGTGTCTCAGGACTAAAATAACTCACTAACACATGTACTGTACATTAGCAGCCTGTCACAACTGCTCACACCACTACAAGGACCCTGGCTGAGACACACACACACACACACACACACACACACACACACACACACACACTGGTCCACATGTTGTACAGCTGCCCGGCCTCCAGCCCTCCAGTCACGCCTTCACACTCTCTCTGACACCAGCAGAGAGGAAATAAAGCTCCTCAGAGTTTTATCACACTGGCTCTCTTCAGCCCAGCAGAGTGATTGTGTTTCCTGTAATTACTATAATGCTGCATATAATAATAACAACAACGCTGTAATAGTAACATGGCTGTGATTTATCAGAGACAGGGCTTTGTTGCTCAGGGGAGGAGGCTTTTCTTATTCTCACAGACTATATGGAGTGTTTTCGTGGCTCATGTTCATGTAAAAGTGTTCCAGATTTCTTCTTCTTCAGACTTAAAACCACTCCGCTCTCCTCCAGAACACCATGCTTTATTCATCAAACATGTCCAGTGTTCAGCCCTCACATCACTCTGATGAGATGTTGGTACATGAAGCTGCATGTTTTAACTTTGATAGAGTTGCACTGAAGCTCTCAGTTGTTGTGTTTCCATTTCATTGTAAAGGAAATCAGAGGCCATCTTTGAAATGCTGCAAAAAAGAAATGCTAATTGAGGCGCTTTATTTGGAGGGAATAAACCAGACTAGAGTGAAGTTTTTACACATCGTGCATGGCTGTAATCCAAGAAAACACAATGAAAGAAGTAGAAGTTGCAACTGGAAACAAACGGAATCAATTAAAGCAGCGCCAGGTCCAGCTATCGTTTAAGGGGCGAGGTATTCAAGGACTCTCTGCTGAGTTCACTGACACCTCATGCAAGTCTTTACGACAATCAGTTCGTTAGTTAGGAAAAGGGGGCGTGGCTTATCAAAAAGGCCGGGACTTTATGAAATATTGTTATGTAGAACTGTTCAGTGATGAACCATCATCATGCATGACAAGTTTGAGGCAGATTGGACATTGTATGGTCAAGTTATACAGTCTTGTGTTTTATGCCAAAACGCCATATTTTGCCGCCATGCCACGCCCCCATAGTGTGACGCTCTGCAAAGCTTTTAATAAATTTTGATGTCAAAGGCCTTGTGATGGTACTGAACCAGTCTGAAGTGGATCAGATTAAATCTGTAGAAGGAGTTTGTTAAAGTATGAGGCGTGGAAATGGCGAAAAACCTTAAAAGAATTGCAGAAACTAAATGAAGATAAGGATCCATTTAAATCAATGAAACCTTATTCTCCACATTGTATACTTTCATCATTTGATCTACAAAATATCTTCTTTTTGTATTTGATTTTTAAAAAAAAATGTTTTTTTTGTTGTTGTTTCTGATTCACCTGCCACTAAAGAAAAAACTAAAAAAAGTGATGAAATAAACCGTGGCCTGTAACTCAGGGTCAGAAGTGACATGAAACGTACATAGAAACGTAGGAAAATTAGTCTTCTCCCTCACAATCCTCTGGTAAAGCTGTCAGAGTTATAGTTTGGGCGTAGGACACACAGATGATCCACCAACACCACCAACAGCCTCATTGGCTCCCATATTAAAAACGCAGGGAGATTTCTGAAAAAGGGAGATGTAACAGTTTTTTTAGATCACTCTAACAAAGCTATTTTTTTATTTTTCTGGAAAAAAAACATATGTAGACGTTCAGGAAGAACTCAGGACGCTCAAAGTGAAGTTGGATCAATGATAGGTATTATGGTTTTCTATGTCACATCCTGCTTAGTGTTCTATCCAATCAGTAAGCGACTGACTGTGCATTTCAAAATCCTTCCACCTCTCATGTTTTAGGAGATAAAACATAGAAGCTGCTCAGCAAAAAACACCACGTCAGGTATTCCTGCTGCTCACTTGCATGCAGCAGAAAGAACGAGTGAAGTGAAACTCATTAAGACCATCTGAGGTAGTTGGAGCAGCAGCATCAGTCTGAACACTGAGAACAAACCATCCATCAGAACCAACATGAGACAAACGGCTGTCAGACATTCTGCTGTTTGCTGATTCAGACGTTCTGCCTGGTTCTCATCATGAACATCCACAAATTATGAATCATTCATGGACGCCGCCATGAATATAACATGCAATATACTTTATGTTGCAAGAAAAAGTATGTGAACCCTCTGAAATTACCTGTTTTCTGCTTTAATTCGACTTAAAATGTGATCTGATCTGCATCTAAGTCCTGATTAAAGTCAAACACAACATGCTTAACCTAATAACATGCAAATAATTATAATATTTCATGTCTTTATTGAACACATCCATTAAACATTCACATTGATGGTGGTTCAATAAGGACATGAAATATTATAACCTATTTTTAAAAACTTCTACAAACAAGTTATGGATGCTTTTGTTCAGAAGGAGCAGCACATGGACTTTTTATAAGTAAAGGTAAGACAAAAATAACGTTTTTTTTAAATAAATTTTTGTGCTTTTTTGTGTGCAACAGTTTGCACAGGTGCATCTCAATAAATGAGAATATCATAGAAAGTTTATTTATGTCAGTAATTCGGTTCAAAAAGGTGAAATAGGGCATGCACCTTGGATAATTTTTTTCATAAAAGCCAATTTGTGCAAATGTGGTTCCATCATATACACTGATCTTAATCATGTTAGCTGCTGCTGCTCTCACCGGTCTCGATCTTGAAGCAGGTGGTGTGGAACTTTCCCATGTAAAACTCTACGCCGATGATGGCGAACATTACGATGGCGAAGAAGAGCAGCAGGCCGATCTGCAGCAGAGGAACCATGGCTTTCATGATGGACTTCAGCACCACCTGCAGACCTGACACACACAAGGAGAAGAAGAAGATAATTAGATATTAATGCAGCTTCGTGGGGTTTTTTTCCAACTTCTCTTTATTGGGCTTTCTTTCCTTTCGTTTACATCCCAAAAAAAGGAGATACATGTTCATTTATGCTTCAAATCAACACGAAAGCACAGAATGATGGTAGAAAAATAAAAGCAATTAAAAGAAAAAGACCAACAAACAAACAAAATCCTAGGTGGAGTCAAATCAAATACCAAAGCAATAGTAATAAGGTTTACAAATAATAGAGATTTAAGAGATTTAAATCAGGGGTCTCAAACTCAAATTACCTGGAGGCCGCTGGAGGCAGTATCACAATGACCAAAAAAAGACACAAAATTACTAAAAAAAGACATTTAAAAAATGACAGAAAAAAACGACAAAATGACTAAAAAAGACACAAAATGACCAAAAAAAGACACAAAATTACTAAAAAAAGACACAAAATGACCAAAAAAGACACAAAATGACTGAAAAAAAACTAAATTACTTAAAAAAGACACAAAATGACCAAAAAAGACACAAAATGACTAAAAAAAAGACACAAAATGACCAAAAAAGACACACAATTACAAAAAAGACACAAAATGACTGAAAA
This sequence comes from Centropristis striata, assembly GCF_030273125.1. Lineage (NCBI taxonomy): Eukaryota > Metazoa > Chordata > Actinopteri > Perciformes > Serranidae > Centropristis > Centropristis striata. The sequence goes on from NC_081535.1 coordinate 2,383,547, forward strand.
AAACTAAATTACTTAAAAAGGACACAAAATGAACAAAAAATACATAGAATTACCAAAAAAAGACACAAAATTATTTTTTAAAAAGACACAAAATTACCAAAAAAGTAATTAAGGGTTTGAGACCCATGATTTAAATAGTAATAACACAACTTGGAGGATGTTGAGTGTTCTAAAATGTAGAGTTGTTAATTTTTAATGGGATTATATTTGGTATAATAGTCCATAAATAGCTACCATATTGTGTAAAAGCTATTTATCTTCCCTCTCAGGGTGAATTTTATTTTTTCTAACTGTAAATGTTGCACCTTTGGTTTTATTTTGGACTTTGTTTCTCTCTCTAGTGTTAACACTGAACTGAGTAATTCAAAGATCTGAGAGAAAAACATCACAGCAATTAAGTTGTTCTGTAAACTGTGAAGATGTTTAATGTTTCATCATCCAAGCGCTCGTGTTTTTCTTCTCATCTCATTATTTTTTAACAATGTCAACAACCTCGGGTCTCAGCAATTAGACTGCTGAGGATTCTTATTGTCATGACAATGTTATTATTATTATTATTATTAAAATGGAAATGATGCAGCAAAACCTCCTATTCACACACAGACAGCTCATATCTACAGAACAACATTTATCATCATACATCATGTTTTCTGCTCATTCAGTAAATAATTATCCCACATGGTATATTTCTGTATATACTACTGTGTGAATTTAATACTTCATGAATAGAATTTTGTTTTTGGAACTTTGGAACAATGAAGAAAAAAATAACTTGTATCTTTTCCAAACAGTCCTGGTTTATTTGGATTACAGTGAATATAATATAAATCAAATACAGATAATAAATGCAGTTTTGCAGGACTGGTTGTTTATATTAACCCTCTGTAGTCCAGGAGATTTTGGTTCAAATTCATCAACTTCCTGCATTAATTTCTGTCTGTTCAGCATCTTCCAGTCTGTCTCATTTTTCTCCACACAAACTTGGCTACCAGTCAGATTTTTCATTTTATTTTAAGTATAAAGCTGCCAGGAACCCAAAGTACAAACAAAAGACACAGGTGTCTATGGAAATGTACCATTTTTTTTTTTTTTAACCATTTATACACGCAAATAGACTGTTTTGTAGTTCCATTATTTATTATTTTTTCTGCTGCTTTTGTATGTAAATTAAGAAAGAAAATTCACATTTTAAAAATGGTCTAGAAACATAAATGTCACTCTGTGAAAGCTCCTATGATTGAACTTTAACTGGCTTTCTCAGCTTGTCTACATATCAGATATATAAATAAAGTTATTACTCTAAATAAAACGTGTATTTTCAATAAATAGATGGACTCCAGAGGGTTAAAGCCTAAAATGATTGACACATTAGAGGTGGGAAAAAAATCGATACAGAATAGTATCACGATATTTTGTGTGGCAATATTATATAGATTCATGGCCACCAAGTATTGATATTTAGTGATCCGAGAGCCAGCGGGCCGTTAATATTTTAATATTTTTTCGGGTTCACTTTCATGAAGATACTGGAGATCATATGATATTATATGAAACTAGAAATGAGGAATCTATAGGTACCATGTTATCCTAAAAAAAAAAAGCATTCCAGCCTTCACTGGAGCTTTCTTGTGCTTCAGTTAAAGTGTGTAGTGCACAACCCTTATTTCAGTGTTGTACAGGTCAAAGTCAATGAGTTTAACAGGTGTAGCTACAGAGCTGCAGGACAGAGAAATAAAGACTAGATCAACAGAACAAAGGAGAACGATTAAACACTGTAGCCCATAAAGTTGGAGTCATTTTGTTTTCAGACACAATCCTCTGGTTATTGCACTGCAAAAAAATGTTAGACATATTAGAAATAACAGTAAAACACTGTCAAACTGCATCAGGAATAGGACATAAAATTAAAGATTGTATATCACCGTAGTAGACACTTTATAACCCTAAATCAAGGAATTTTACATCACTTAAACTGCAAAAAAAAACCAATTTAATTATGTAAAATTAATGGAGAAATATAATTAAAATTACAGTTCAATTTCATTTCAGTCCAAATTACCGTTTTTGCCGTTTTTACCGTTTTTTGATATTTACAGTAGAAAACCAACTCACTGTATTTTTTACAGTGAAGTTCATCTGCTGGAATTTTACCGTAAATTAAACTGATTTTTTTTTACAGTGTGTGGTTTAATTTTCATTGTAATATGTTTGGAAGAGGCAAATTAATAAAGTTTTGAGAAGATATACACTTTATCTGTCAAGAATAAATCACATTGTGACTAAATAATTTCATGGAAAGAGCTAAAAAAATGTTTTATTCTAACTTTATGGGCGACTGTGTCGTTCTTCCCTTTTGTATATTTATGTTCAAATTTAATGTGAGCAACAAAATGGATCAAACTTTCCACATCGTACAAATGTTGAAATGATAATATCTTCAAATGTTGGTTGACTTGGCCGCCTTTCCCATTTATTTTGATATAATTATGTCTGTCATTTCTGCTCTATCTGGATTTTGTTTGTATGAAAAATCCAATAAAAACACAGTGACAAAGAAAAAAATGTTGTTTGACTTACTGGGGATTCCTGACACCAGTTTCAGAGGTCTGAGGACTCTGACCGCCCGCAGAGTTCTCAGGTCGAAGTCTGAACCCACCGTGGCCAAGATCCTGAAACACACACACACACACACAGTAAATATCTAAAAAATATATGAGACAATACCAGAGCATAGGTACACACGTCACGCTGTCACACGCTACATGTTATGTAGAATAATAGAAGAAGAAAAAGCACCAATCACCGTCTCCCAGAGCCCAAAGAGACTTTTTCTGTCCAAACAAACCCACAAAATATAGAATTTACAAAAGATATAAAAGAGACACACACTTTCAACACACACTCACACGTTTTTGTTGCTGAAATGAAAATATCTTCAAATGTTGGTTGACTTGGCCGCTTTTCCCATTTATTTTCATTTCATTTCGTCTGTCATTTCTGCTATATCTGGATTTTGTACATTGTAAAAAAAAAAAACTGTTGTTTTTACGGTAAAAAAACTGGCAGCTTTACCGTAATAAATACAATAGAACTTTTTTTAATATTACGGTAAAAAGACATTGCCACTGTTGATTTCACATTTTGCCATTTTATTCCATTTTTTACCGTTTAAATAAAACTTTTTTCCATCAAAAGAAACACCGTATAGCCATATAATTGACCAGCAAATACTTTATAAATGCTGCATAAATTGAAGATTAAATTATGTATTATATTGACATGCAAAATATTGTGATACTATGCTGTATCGATTTTTCCCCACCTCTAGTTCACACAAAAATGGTTTAAACTAAAATGACTTGATGTTTAATCTGTTGTTTGATGAGGAATCAAACAATCACTCAGCGTCTCCCAGAGCCCAGAGAGACTTCTTCTGTCCAAACAAACCCACAAAATATAGAATTTACAAAAGATATAAAAGAGACACACACTTTCAACTAGGGTTGTCAAAAGTATCAATACTCAAAAAAGTATCAATACTAAAACGTTGTATCCGGATACAATACTCATTTTCAAAAGTATCGAGTATCTGAAGCTTGTTATCATAGTTGCAGTTTCTTTTTGTTTTTTATTATAAATATTTAACCTGTGGTTGAAATACTTGCAAATTTCAACCCTAGAGAATATTGGAGGATATTACATACAACCAGAATGTGTAAAAAAAACATACGGACCCGGGGGAGGAGGGTAATATTTAGAGAAAAAAGTTTATGAGATTAAAGTGGTGAATCTGCGAGAAAAAAGTTGCTTTTTTTCCACTTTTATCTTGTAAATCTGCAACTTTT